>NW_026734286.1:4687358-4907358 GCF_949786415.1 Peromyscus eremicus | reverse complement strand
AGAGATTGACTATGACAAATAACAATTTTTAAACAACCCCTAAACAAAGACAAACATCAATAATCCATTTTTTGGGAATGTGGATATAGTTTTCTAGGCTACTTCCTATTGATTGGGGGCACTAGTAGTCTTATGGGGACACACAAAAAAAAATTAGGATTATGGTCAAGTCCTGACTGGTATAGTCTGTGAGACTGGATCATCTCAGCTAGCCATCTTGATATTGTCCTGAGCAGTTTGTAATCCAAAGCCAATCTTTGGATGGTGTTTGTCAGCTTGATGGCATTATCATAGTCCTGATGGAATCCTCATTTTGGGGCATCATCTTTTTGGAGACTTCAAAGTTGCTGTTAAACGTGGTTATGGTTCACTGCAGAAAATCTTTTTTTGTGGGACTTTTTTTTTTTTTCTGGATGATTTGTCTGTTTTCTTCAGATATCTCATTTATCCAGTGTTCTTCAGATTCCTTAGCCTTCATTCTCCTGAAAGACAAAAACAAAATCCTTCCCCAACCCTAACTTTGGGGAGTTTCCAAATCTAATCTTTATCAATTTTGATTTATGGTTTCTCCTGAATTTTTTGTTCTCTCTTTTATAGCTGTTCTGTCATCCTGAGCGGTATAGTTTTTTACAATAGGCATTAGGTTCTTTAATTGCTCTGGGAAGGGGTTTCCTCCATGATGACAGGACAGGACTGAACAGAATTTGACATGGGGGCCTGCAAGAGGTCCCTCAGGGGTTTTTCCAAATGGCAAAGGCAAAGGATTACCCTTGTCTGTCCCTTGTTGATCTACATTTGTTAGTCCAATGTTTGCCTTTGCCACATCTTCTGCATAATCCAGAAGGGAGGGGCATTCCGTTGCCATTGTTCCTTGAAAAAAACATTGTTTCTAGGAATGCCCTGTTTACAATCCCTTTTTAGATGACCTTGTTTACCTCAATTGAAACATCTGACATTACTGTTTTTCTTAAAACCTCTGGAAATCACCTCTCCTATCCAAGTATTCTCATGGTTGTAAGATTCAATATTCATTGTGTCTTGGATTCATTCCTCCAAGGGTGCCGATCTTGCCTTTAATGGTATAATTACATTGTACATTAGCATTTTCAAAAGCTAGAGATTCAGTTATTATTTGTGTAGCTTCAGAATTTGGTATCATTCTATTTACTTCTGAAGGCAACCTTTGTAAGAAATCAGTGAAGCTTTCTTTTGGGCCCTGTATAACTTTTGTAAATGACTCAATTTTCTTTCCTACTTCTTCAGTTCTGTCCCAAGCATTCAAGGCTGCCATTTGGCATAAAGCTAGGGTGTAGTCATCATATAGAGATTGCTTTCTACATTAGCATTATCTCCCTATCCAAGAAGTTGATCTTGGGAGATTTCCATACCTCTGGCCCTACTTCATTGTTCAGTGGTCTTAGCCTCTGTTTTCACCAGGTCCTCAATTGTAATTGGAGACCAGCTTCTAAAACAGCTGTAACCAAATCTCTCCAGTCTTGAGGGATAATTTTATTACAAGTTGACCATGAGTTTACACAAGTGGGGAATGCACACCATATGACACTATAGCTTCTTTGAATTTCCTCAAATCTAACATTTGCACTGGAGTCCAGTCAGCTTTTACACAGCCTTGAGCATTTGGCAGTTCCTTTAAGGTTACTGGATAGATTAAGGTTGTCTGTTTGAAAGCCTTAGGCTGTTTCTCTGTAACCATAATGCAATGCTGAGATTGGTTCACCTTTAAATTCTTCTGTCTGGTTCTGAATATCTATCTCTATGATCTGTTTTAACAAGTTTTTCTAAAACTTTTATCTTGGCATGCATATTAACAAACTTTTATAATGATAAAACAAAAATGATCAAACAGTATTTATAATTGACATTACATAAATCCTGTGTACATTAATTATCCTCTCATTTAATAGTTCTGTTTTCAGAATGTCAATTGTATTATCAAACAGAGACCAAACACTCTCCATTGTAAAAATGTGTCCCGTTTTTTAATATGGGAAAAAACTTTCTTTCAACCAGTTTCTCCCTTTAAGAAATCTTAATTGACTCACCAGTCTGTCATCTGGATAATGACAATTCAGATGACAATGTGGCAGCAGCCCCAGTAGGTGGCCCAAGGAAAGCCAAAGGGAAGAAATTAGAGAGCCAGCTGTTTATATGGGGGAATGTGTGTGAAAGCAGCTAATTCTGGCATTTTTGGAGCCTGGGCCTTGGGAGTTTGCTGTAGAGAGGCTACAACAGAAACTTATCCAGTAGGATACTGATTGCAGCCCAGGTAGGGTGGAGATTCTGGCTGCATATAGCTCTGGTCTGAGTCACACGCAAGAGGCTTTTTCATGAATT
Source organism: Peromyscus eremicus (assembly GCF_949786415.1). NCBI lineage: Eukaryota > Metazoa > Chordata > Mammalia > Rodentia > Cricetidae > Peromyscus > Peromyscus eremicus. The sequence continues at coordinate 4,905,003 of NW_026734286.1, read as the reverse complement.
TGTGCCCCACAAGTAGGATGCCAGATGTTGTTCAAATCTTAAATGGTGTTGTAATAAAAAAAAACCCAGAGCCAGATATTGGGGTGGAAGCTGAAAGATCAGAGAAGCAGAGCAAGCCACAGCCAACCTCACCTCGCCAACTCCTCAGCTGATTCTATTTCCTCAGACTGAAAGCCTCTGAGTCCTCACTCAAAAGGATCTCAGCTGAACTGCCTTAATTCCTGTTTCTCCATGCCTTATATACCTTTTCTGCTCAGACATCACTTCCTGGGGTTAAAGACGTGTGTGCTTCCCAGTACCTGGAATTAAAGGTGTGTGCTACCACTGCTTGTCTCTGTTTCCATTGTGGCCTTGAACTCACAGAGACCCAGACAGATCTCTGCCTCCCATTGATAGGATTAAGGAAGGGTGTGTGCCACCACTGCCTGACCTCTATATCTAATCTAGTGGCTGGCTCTGTCCTCTGATCCTCAGACAAGTTTATTAGGTTAGACAATATATCACCACACAGTCTACTCATTGTAGCTTCATCTTGTGCCATTGTTTTTTCCCAAAAAAGCTACAGGTCCCTGGGTGCAGTGTGAGGCCTTGTTGCTTCTGTCCAGTCTGAAAGAGGAACAGCTGCTTCGTTCAGGGTTTGAGTCTCATGGGTGTGGTGCATGTGTTTGATGAACAGTGTATGGTCTTCTTAGACAATGCAGAGAATATCTCTAACTAGACTGATGACAAGTTGACCACATGAAGAAAAAACACTGTATTTGCCAGAGAGACTAAGCCATTGCATGTGTCTATTCTCCGAGACAGCACTACACACGCGATAAATACCTGCTCTTTATCTGCCAGCTAGAATAAAATGAGATTTAGTCGTAGACTCGGATATTGTATTCTAGGTATTTTCTACCAATTAGAAAAGCTGACAGTAATGTGCAATGATGGAAAATGTGAGAGCCCCTCAAACCTTTTCTCATGAAATGACTGATCAGGAGTTGTGATGGTGTGTTCCTATTGGAGATAATTTTCTGTATTTATCCTAAGATCACACAATCTTCCCTAGTAGGGAAGCAGTCATTTTCCTGAGCTGTGAGCTTGAGATACTGTCATTAAACTCTGCACTCTTGCCTTACCCACCGAGCATGGCTCCACCATAGCTTTTCTTAATATTAGCCATTTTTGACGAGGGTGAAAAGCACCAAAAGTTGGTTTTGACTTTACAATTTCATGACTAAAGATGGTGAGTACTTTAGAATGTATTTTTGGTAGAGATGACTCAGCCATTAAGAGCACATATTGCTTTTTTAGATGGCACAGTTTGATTCCCAGCTCCCACATGATGGCTTACAGTTGTTTTGTGTCCAAGGTTGTTAATGCTACATATTTACACTGAAATTTTGTGTGACATAACAGAATGATTACATCACAAGACATAGATTGTTTCAACTGGCTTAATGAGATATTTGTGTAATTTATAGAGAAGCCAAATAGAAACTTTTCTACATTAATGAAGAAATTTAAAACCTGGTTCTATATATTGCAGACTATGAACCAGGATTTTTTTTTCAAGACAGAGATTCTCTGTGTAATAGCCCTGGAACTCCAGGCTGTCCTGGAACTCACTCTGTAGACCAGGCTGGCCTCGAATTTATAGAGAACTGCCTGACTCTGCCTCCTAAGTGCTGGAATTAATGGTGTGCATCACTACCACCCAGCTGAGCCAGGACTTTTTAAGGGGAGAAATGGGGACTTCTGAACCCCTAAAATCTTGCTTTCTATGACCTTCCCCTCAAGTATACTATCTAAATGAAATATGTGCTTATAATTACAGCCTAAAATTGGTACTTTGCTTGGGAACTTTCTCTGTATCTTAAAGAGGTTCCAAACATTGGTAAGAAATATTTGCAAATTAGAATTTGTATTTCAAAAATAATTCACATAGTACTAAAAAAAGGACATTTAAAAATGTAAAGCAACCAAGTGTTGATTAAAGGTGTTTTATTTCCTAATGAGACATTTAGATATGATTTTATTTACTATCAAACACTTTGATGTGTTTGAGAGAACCTCAGACCTGACAATGGTGAAGGTCCTAGGTCTTAATCTGGTGACATCACAGGCCAAACAAGGCCTATAATTTGTTTAACCAGCACTGTATTATTAAAAACAAAATGGAATATATTGTTTGTATTAAAAAAATCCTGAATGTCTTGGAGTGAGAGGGCAAGGCTTCTCCAAGTTACATGGGTGTGGCCTTTTCCCCATTACTTCAACTCCATTCTCACTTTAAAGTATCTTGTTGATATTTTGTTGCCCCAAGCAGTGTATTGTTGCATGCTGGTACCATAATGCAATTTCTGTCCAATCATTGTTCTTTATACATGTGAAGGCCCACCAGACCTGGCTTCAATAAAGCCCTCCCCAGTAGGCTGTGTACCTTCCAGACCTAGGTCAGGCTGCACAGGCCAAGCTGCAACCATCTTGAGGATGTTTTTTACTGTGTTTAAAATTGCTATTTTCTAGGTGACAGAAGTTACACTTTAGGCACCTGACCAGTGTTTTTTTCGGTTTTGGTTTTTTAAATGAGAGTTTAAATCAGTTTAGTAAATGAAAATTAGATTGCTTTGACTCTGTGATGGCTCATAGTTGTCTGTAACTCTGTGTCTAAGGGATCAGATTCTCTCTTCTGTCCTCTGTTTGGACACCCATCTGGTGCGCATCCTTATGTGCAAGCCAAACATGCAGTCACATAAAATAAAAATAAGCAATAATTTTAAAAGTTAAAAAAGTTTACACATGTGCATCTTTTGGCTTTTTTGTGTTTTTTTGTTTTGTGAACTCTGTGCCTAATTTTTGGATTATGCCATTTTTGTATCAGATGCTTTGGACTTCATGTGTTTAAGCAGAACTTTGTACCGTCTGTATATTAACCTTCCTAGTGTAAAGAAACCTGATTGTTTATTTCACTCTCGTAGCTACACTCCCTCTTTGTATTTTTCTATTACTTCCACACCATTTCACTCCATGGAATCACTTTACTAGCTACCCTGGTTATGTTCTGTGCCTCTGTAATCTATTTCAGACAGCGTTTACTAATTTTTTTTGTAGCATTTGATCATGTTTTTCTTTTGCACATGAACAATCATTTTGCCAACATAGAATATTCAAAGGGATCTTTCTTCCTGGGTTCATCTTTGACACATTTGTCTAAATGAGGTCTCAGCAGTTTGTATTTATTTTTGGGCTCTGTGTTCTATTCCTTTTTCTCTATGTTCATATAAAGGACAAAGCTCTTCTGTCTCCGGGACTCTGTATTTAAGGTGATAACCACAGAAATACTCTTTCTTAGGGTTAATTTTGACATTTATGGCTTTCCTCTTTCCATTTCCATTTTTGTGGGAAATGTCAGTTTTGGCTGATGGGGATTGCATCAATTCTGTCAGCTGCTATTAGTAATATAGCCTACAGCCATTTTGTTTTCTGTCAGAGTACATGGAATTTGTGTAGTACTTCTTTTCCTGTGTACCTTAAACATTTCCTCATAGAAGTCATTTACCTCATTACTCAAGCCTTATTCCTAGATCTTTTTGAAGCAATCTGAATGGGTTAATTTTTTCCTTTATTTATGAAATTGCTGGTACATGGGAAAATTGGTGATTTTATGTTTTAGTTTTTGTAGTTTTCAATAATACTTAAAACACTTATCAAGTCTGGGAGTTTCCCACTGGGCCTGTGGGAAGTTCTGTGTGTGATGACATCATCATTAAAAAGGAGTTGAATTTCTTTTTCTCCTACATGTATCTCTGTTTTCTGTAGGCCACGCTTATGACTCTGGCTTAAATAAGACCTGAGAATGAATGAATCATCCTCTTCTCTCTGTGTTCCTGCTAATGCAGTTCATGGTTAAATTACTGGCAGTATTTTTCTTCTCTCTGGTTGAAAGTAGTGTTTGTTTTGTTTTGTGAGTTGAACACAGTTTTTCCCTAGCTCCTCTCTATTCACCTATTCCTCATGTAAAATGTCTTATTTCCTGTGTTCTCATGGATATTTTCTGATGTTTTGTGTATACTTTGCCACTAATTATGACCTTCAGTTCTGTGTGAGTGAATGACCTGAGTTATGTCATAAATCTCTTCACGTGCACTTTCTTCTCTATGACCTTTAAAAGCCGGTGTTTGTGCAGTGATATGGTTGATGGTTATTGTTTTTCAGCACTCTACAAACCTCCTTCTGTCTGGAGGAATGTTGACAAAGCTGTTGGTATCATTCTGTTGTTGGGGTCTTTTCCTGGGGTAAATGTGGTATAACATTGTCCATAACAGAGTTGTATTAATTTTAGGTTTGTGTGTTTTTACATCTTGATGTGAAATGTCAACAAGGATTCCCGTCTTTGTTCCTGAGACAGAAACTCAGATAAGAGCAACAGGGAGATGGCTGAATCTGTGGTAAATGCACCCCAGGTTAGTTTTATGTCCATATTTATTTGGAAAAACAACTGAAACCATGCAATCCTTCATTCTCTGCCTCTGGTAATTTCACCTGAAGTGTTTATCGCATATGATTATTTTTTTCTTTTCTGATAATCAAGATCAAGTCTTTAAATCTTGTCAACCACACAGCACAGACATGCCTCATTGTGTCCTTCCTTATTTATTGCTATGAGGACATATATTTTCATGGCCTTAAGACTTGCAGTTTGGAAAGAGATTCCATTGTAAATGACGATTAATGAAATATATTGGTGCCTAATTCCTACAGAAGATAGACTTGTGTCCTTATATATTAGTGAGGAAAGAACGTCGCATGTGCCACATGGGATACATTTTAGGGATGGTGAGTGTCGACTTTTCAGCCAACCTAAGCAGATCTTGTTGCTGGACCTGGGATCTGAGGACCTGAAAGAATGGGGCAGACTGTAGTCTAATGCTGTAGACAACCTTACTTTGGTTTCAGTATGTTTTTATACACAAATGTAACAAAGAATGCAATGATCCAAGGAAGGTTGTTTGAGATCAGAAAAACATGTAAACAACTGTCAGTAAGCACATGCTAAATATTAACAGAGCAGACCTTTCCCAGAACTTTCTCAAGACAGACAATTTAAATACAGTTGCCTGGCACATACTATAGATTGTATCTGGGAAAGCATGGAAACAAGGCAGAAGGCCATATCAGATTCAGGGTGCACTGACCAGATTGGTTCTATAGCTGTGTTCTGACATCCAACAAGAATAAATGCCTTATTAATTTAATGTAACTGTTTGTTGCAGGACAAAATCATGTCCAAGTATAATCCAGGGAACAAAATGCAGCTGATGTAAGAGGCCCTCTGCCTTTTTCCCTGGAACCTCTCTCACGGTTCCCCAAAGCTTGCTCACCATGTGTTATTCTTTTGACTGTGTTCGGACACCTCCCCTTTTTTCATTTTTTTAAGCAAGAACAGTCAACAGAGTAGATAAAGCCGAGTGTTCTCAGGCGTTCATTCGTGTTTGTAGCCATCAACATTCTAGGAGAAGCATAAACAGACTTATGATAAGTGCAGTGCTCGCTGTAAGAGCTCTCACTGTGTATGACGCTTTGCCATCGGGAACAAGGGTCCATATCTTGCAAAACATCAGCAATTTCTTCTGCCATTGATTGTCCTGAGATTCCAGGCAACTGCTTAAAAAGTGTCTGAAAAATTTCATTCTGGTACACAGGCGTCTAGTTCTTTATACCATATGGGACAGGACAATGGCTTCAGGTAGGGCTGAGCAGCCTGAAAATGCCAAGAAGCTTGAGTACTAGGTTTCCATTGGGGCAAGTTTAAAATTTTTAAAATAAGTAAAGTAAGAGTAAAATAAATAAGTAAGAGTATCTCAGGGAATACTTGCTCCCTTTTTATTTTTTAAAAGCTGCTTTTTAAGGGTGAAATGCATATGTTCTACAAATCTTTGATATTGTTGGTTGTAAGGGATTCTAGTGATATATTGAATTTGCCATCAATAATAGAATTTCTTAAAATTCTTACTAGGAAAAGCTGGATTATTGTCAGTTTTTAACTGTATAGGAATATCCATAGCAGTGAATGTCTGCAGTCAGGAAGAAATAAGAGCTATGGAAGAGGGTAATTTATCTAACTTGGAATGCTGAATAGTTAATATTTTATCATGAAAGGCTTGAACGTCAATACTTAAATTGTCATGTGACCATCTTTACTGGGGGAACAGTATGATTAGCAAGATCTCACAGTCATTGTCATCAACAGGAATGTTATTCTCTTTCCCAATTAACAAAAGGAAGCACAAGAGGACCAGGTACATAAGCCCACTCTGTCTCAGCAGTAACAGGTACATTCAACAGAAAAAGATAGCAAACCCAGCAGTTCTGCAGTCATACCCTTCCCCTGAGATTTCGCCAACTCTTTTCCTCGGTCATTCGTTTCTTCATCTGAGTCATCCTTGCTAGGGAGAACTTGTTCTTTTGGTTTGATGACTCTGTCACTCCATTCTCTTTCTTTTCTGCAGGTGTAGCTTCTGCAGATGCATAGGAACCTCTTTTCCCGCCTTTCAAAGGTCAAGTCAGTCTTTCAGGTATCCACACTGAGTTTTCAGTACCTCGAGGGAAACAAACAAAACAAAAAATACAACCCTGGCTCCAGTGAATTATTGAAGCCAGGCCATTCAGTTGGCCTGACATATCATCTCTCCAAATAACTATGACTCTGAGTTGTTTTGGAGGGGGCCAAAAATGCTTTGCAGCAATAAGGTCATCTTTGCCCAAATTAAAAGTTTTTTCGGGGAGGGTTTCGAGACAGGGTTTCTCTGTGTAGCTTTTGAAGCCTGTCCTGGATCTCTCTCTGTAGACCAGGCTAGCCTCAAACTCACAGAGATCCATCTGCCTCTGCCTCCCAAGTGCTGGGATTAAAGGTGTGTGCCACCACCACTTGGCCTACCTCCTTCCCTTTCTTTCTTTCTTTCTTTCTTTCTTTCTTTCTTTCTTTCTTTCTTTCTTTCTTTCTTTCTTTCTTTCTTTCTTTCTTCTTTCCTCCTTCCTTCCTTCCTTCCTTCCTTCCTTCCTTCCTTCCTTTTTTTCCTTTATGCTGGAATTATGCCTTTGGTTCTATTTTCACCCTTTATTTGGAATAAAGGGCAACAGTAGTTTTAGATTTTTAAATGAATAAACATGGTGATAAAAGTGTTGAAAAATAAGTGTAGCCTGAATTTGGAGAGTAAGTAAGTGGTTTTCCAGTTTGAGGGTAGGAGAAAAAACAGGTGCAAGATCATCTCCAAAAGAAAATAGAACACATACTCAGTGAGCCACCAAAAGGTTAGGCTTCTACTCACTAAGGGCAAGCTTTATTTTTAAATAATGTTTAAGTTGTCCATTAGCTCTTTCCATGAAAGACTGGCCCTGAGGATTACATGGAATACATGTGTTATGGGTTATATCAGACTGTTGGCAAAATTCCTGAAAAGACTTGGCAATGTATGCAGGAGAATTGTTAGTTTTTAATTTTTTTTTTTCCCGAGACAGGGTTTCTCTGTGTAGCTTTGCGCCTTTCTTGGAACTCATTTGGTAGCCCAGGCTGGCCTCGAACTCACAGAGATCCACCTGGCTCTGCCTCCCCAGTGCTGGGATTAAAGGCATGTGCCACCACCACCCAGCAGTTTTTAAATACTTTACAGGAGCATATAATAGCAAAAATCAGTGCTAAGTCATCTGAATAAAATTTTTTTACTAAAAATTTTACTATAAATTATATTATCTGATAGACAAAGGACAAAATATATCCATTTAAATTGCTATCCCAATTAAAAGAAAACCAAACTTCAATTTGGAGTTTATTCAGATATCAAAAACAAGGTATTCATGTCACATACTATAGGTTCTGGAAAAAGAATTATGTATATAGAAAATGTACTTTCCACACATTATGTGTATCATTATATTATTTATATATGATTTATTATATAAAATATATTATAAAATGTATGTATTATGTAGTATTATTATACAGTGAATTAGAATGATTCTAAGTACTGACATAGATTTTTAAAATGAATATTACTCAGGTACAATGCACTAATAGAAATTAGTATAAATTTAGATTTTAAATGTGTTAGATGAGAGTTGATAAATGTACATGCCTATGTGACCACAGCCACAACAATTGGTAATATTTCTGTGACAGAGCTCCATAGATAGAAAAAGCTCCATCAAATTTCTCATTCACCCTCTTTAGTATTTCTGGATGTAGGTAACCATGGCTCTGAATTTGAATATCACAGGTAAATTTTTTTAAAGTATTTGACTTCTTCTGAATAAAACCTGACAATATATGCTTTTTGTGTCACTTTTAGTTTTCCAACTATGTGTGTGAAATTCACCCAGTTTTTTTAATGTGTCAGATGTTAAGTACAGAAAACATAGCATACAAAAAACATTATAGATGCACTATAACGTATTTATGCATTTATCTGCTAAAGTACAGTTAGATGATGATGATGATGATGATGATGATGATGATGATGATGATTTTTGGTGTTTCAAGACAAGGTTTCTCTGTGTAGCCTGGCTGTCCTGGAACTCTCTCTGTAGACCAGGCTAGCCTGAACTTGCAGAGATCCACCTGCCTCTGCCTCCCAAGTGCTGGGATTAAAGGCATGAGCTACCACCACCCAGCTATTTAGATTATTTATAGTTTGTGTTAGTACCAATAAAGTCATTAAGAATATTTATACACAAGTCTCTGAGTCAGCACTATGCTTTTATTTCCTTTGAGTAAATACCAAGAAATAGAATTATTGGAGATAAATGTCAAGACTAGAAATATATACTTTAACAAAGTAAGTTCATAAGTGACTGCACATGATATTGTCAAAACTCTTTATCCAAGCTGATTATAATGCATCTTCTTCACTGGAAACTTTAGATTAGAATAATATATAGTAGTGAGGAAAAAGAGAGAATATCCTCTTGAATACTTCTAGGAGTTGTTCTATTCAATTGGCTATTGGCCAGGATAGAACAAAGAAGCAAAGAAAATTAAAACTTTACAATTATCTTTCTCTCTCTTTCCTACCTCTTTGAAGGAGGAATATGTTTTTCCTGCTTTTTGACATCTGAACATACATTTATCTGGCTGTTGTTCTCCAGAACTTACACTAGTGGCCCTTTCTGATTCCTTAGCTCTTCAGCTTTTGGAACAGATACACCATCAGCTTCCTTCATTCAAGTTTTTAGTAAGTTTTAGTAAGCCATGGTCCTTGTATTCCTGGGTCTCCAACCTGTCATGTCTCAGTCAAAGCTTGCATAATTGTATGAGCCAATTCCCTTATTAATCATCCTCTCCTCTACCTTCCTTCTTTCCTTCCTCCCTCCCTTCTTCCCCATTCTCCCCCTCCTTTCTTCTTTCTTTGGTTAAAAGAAAGAGAAAGAAGAAAAAGGAAAGTGATCCATTGTAGAGACAAATGTATCCTTACATTGAAAAATGATATTAACTTTGAAATAATCATTATGGAGAAGAAATAGCAATTAATGCTTTGTGTGTTTCTTAAGATGTATATGATAATTAATAATTTTTGTTCAGCCTTGATATGAGGGATTGTACCTAGTCTTATTGTAACTTGTTATGCTGTGTTCAGTTGGTATCCCTGGGAGGGATAGCTCAGGGGAAATGGAACAGGCATGGCTCTGGGGTGGGGGTGGGGGCTGGGAGGTATGGATGGAGGGGAAACCAGTCAGAATGTATTGTATGAGAGAAGAATAAATAAATTCAAATTAAATCTAATAAACTAATTGCCTTCTGTGAGATGGTAAAGAGGTTGTTGATGAGAGAAAAATGAGATTCTCAGAGGCTAACCTTCCTAGAATGAGTGGCATAGAGTACCAGACAAAAGAGATGCACAGACAGGGAATCCCCCACATAAGAAGATGTTTTTTCTCAAATCTGCTGGTCACATACCAGGTCATGCGTATTAAGAATGCATTCAGTGATATGGAAAATAATGATAAGTGGTGTTTGGTGTCCACACAGAGAGAATATAATACTTCCTGCTGCTAACACAGCCTGAGTAATTCCATGATTTATGTAACATTGGGAACAATGTCCAAAGCTGTAGCAGGAATCTTTAAAGTTCTTATTAATAAAATCAAACCCAGGGCCAGGTATTGGGGTGAAATGCTGGATGGTCAGAGAGACAGAACAAGCCACAGCTAACCTAACCTGGCCAACTTCTCAGCTGATCTTGTTTCCTCAGACTGGAAGCCTCTGTGTCCTCATATCCGAATGGCTCTCAGCTGAATTGTGCTGCTAGAAGCCTGAAAGCTTAACCAACCAAATTCTTCTAGTTTCTGGTCCTCACGCCTTATATACCTTTCTGCTTTCTACCACCACTCCCTGGGATTAAAGGCTGGCTTTCTGGGATTAAAGGCGTGAGTCACCATGCTTGGCCATTTCCAATGTGGCCTTGAACTCATAGAGATCCAGAAGGATTTCTACCTCTGGAGTGCTAGGATTAAAGATGTGAGTGCCACCATTTTCTAGCCTTTGTATCTAGTGGGTGTTCTGTCTCTGACCCCAGATAAGTTTATTAGGGTGCACAATATTTTGGGGAACACAATATCACCACACAAAGCATTTGGAGAAATGTGCTGTTATATTCAACCTCACAAACCCAAAAGGCAAGAAGAGGAAAAATGGCTGTTTCTAAATAACTTTATAGAGCATATCACCCAAAGGGTATTTATAGACTTATAAACATTTCAGAATCCAGTAAAGTAAAGGTCAAAATGTTTGAAATTTTATCAAGTTTTCTGTTATTGTAAAAAGTACCTGCAATAATAAACTCACAAAGATGAAGAATCTACTTTTCCTCATGGAAGTTATGATTAATAATCACCTAACCTATTGGTTTTAGGCCTTTTATGAAACAGGTAAGGTTTCCAGAAATAGTCTTATGAGCACGGGCATGCAAATACTTGGAACTTTTTACTGGCATTACTGAGCAATTTATGGAGAAGTAGACTTAGAAGAAAAAGAGACTCACTGTCTTGAATCCTAATACTAAATATTTCAGCACTGTAGAGAGTATAGATGATAGAAAGAATATATACTTGAGGAGATGTAGATAGCAGTAAACTGATTTATTTCTATGGCATTTGATATCACATAGTGATGATATACCTATGGGTATTTTTTGACTCCTGAAATCTATTTCTCTCACAAGAATTCGTGTACATATTATTCTCTTAATTCCAATGCTCAGTGGTAAGTTCTCAATATATCAGTATTTCCTCTTTTTCTTTTGTTTTAGTCTTCAGAGTGGGTACTATTGTGTGAGCATTTCTGGCCCCAACTCTTTATTGCATGATATGGAATATATTATTAGAATTTTCTAGATAGTGTTGACTTTGTGCTGTGCATAAACCAAGACTTTCAAGCATAAACAAGTGCTCTTCTTAAAGATTGTATTCTTTTCTTTTGGAAAAGAAAAGCTCTCCCACCCCATATTTTTCTTTCCCTGAAGCTACTGTATTACTCAGGTAGAGATTCTGATGAGGTTGAAATGGACAAGTTGACATTTCTTTCTTTAAAAAATTTATTTAACATGTGGGTGTTCATCTGTGCTGCCTGACTACATGATGACTGTAGAGTCCTTAGGTTGGCACCGAAACCTTGGTACTGAAGTTGGGCACTGCAGTTAGCAGCCTTGCATATAGAGAGAAATAAACTTGAAAAAAACATGTTCCCATCCCCACCTATTCCTAATGTACCCAGGAGATCTCTTCTGTTTCTCCTTCCCAGGGAAATTCATGAATCCTTTGAGCTCTCTTGTTACCTAGCCTCTCTGGGGTGTGGATATTACAGCTAATATCCATGTATGAGTGAGTACATACCATGATTTTCTTTCTGACTAAGGATGGCCTTTTTTCTAGTTATGTGCATTTGCCTTCAGATTTCCTGATGTCATTGTTTTTAACAGCTGAGTAATACTCCAACTGTGTAAATGAACCAAATTTTCTTTATCCATTCTAGATTGTTTCCAGGTACTGGCTATTATGAATAATCTGCTATGAACATAGTAGAGCTAGTGTCCTTGTGTTATGGTTGAGCATCCTTTATGTATATGCTCAAATGTGGTATAACTGGGTCTTTGTAGCTAGAGTTTTCCTGCCTGGCCCACAGTCAGGACAAATCTCTCTCACCTGCCAGTCCCACAGCCGCTCAGACCCGACCAAGTAAACACAGAGACTTATATTGCTTACAAACTGTATGGCCATGGCAGGCTTCTTGCTAACTGTTCTTATAGCTTAAATTAATCCATTTCTATAAATCTATACCTTGCCACATGGCTTGTGGCTTACTGGCGTCTTCACATGCAGCTTGTCATGGTGGCAGCTGGCAGTGACTCTCTCCGCCTTCCTGTTCTCTCAATTCTCCTCTGTTAGTCCCACCTAAACTTCCTGCCTGGCCACTGGCCAATCAGTGATTTATTTATTGACCAATCAGCAACACATTTGACATACAGACCATCCCACAGCAGGTCTTGAGGTAGATTGACTCCCAAATTTCTGAGAAACTGCTATATTGATTTCCAAAGTGACTGTATAAGTTTGCACTCCCACTAGCAGTGGAGGAGCATTCCTCTTGCTCCACATCCTTTCAATCATTAATTAATAAAGTGTTCTGAGGCTTGCCTGTAGTCTAATTATGGCATCCTGTATTTTCAACTGAGGCTCCTTCCTCTCTGATGACTCTAGTTCATGTCAAGTTGGCATAAAACTAGCCAATACAACTGATTCCTTGTGACTTTGACACACAAACACATCACTGTAAGCTGCAACCTTTCTTTTCTTGTTTATTCCCAAGATCACATATTAATATCAACACCAAAATATAAAACATTTTAGAAACTTTAAAAGGCACATGGTCTTTATAAATTCAAATACTTTAAAATTCAATCTCTTTAACAATTCAAAATCTGTTTTAAAACCTAAAATCCCCTTAGAAATTCAGTCTTTCAACTATGGGCTCTTGTAAAATAAAAAAATAAGTGAAATACTTCCTTCAAGAAGGAAGAATCAGGGCACAGTTGCCATTTGATCACAGGAAAACAAAACTCCAACAACTTAAGTAACTTAATGTCCAAAATCTGGGATTCACTCATGATCTTCTAGGTTCCTCCAAGGAGTGTGTCTCCTTTTGGCTCTACCTGCACCACACACAGCTTGTCTTCTAAGCTCTGGCAGGTTCTACTCCAAGACTGTTGCTGTTCTTGGTGGTCATTCCTTAATACTGGAATCTCCCAAAATCCTGGTGTCCTTTGCTGAAACTGGGCTGTACCTTAACCAGTAGCCTCTCCTGGTCTCTCTTCAGGAAGTCCAAACCTGCCACACAGTGCCAAGCCTCAGCTGCTCTCCATGATCTCTCATGCCTTCATAACTAGTACCAGCCGGGTGATTCTTTACATCACCATATTCAACTAACAGCATGAGAAAGAACCTTGGCAGCTTTTAGAACACAGCTTCTGTGTGCTGACCCTGAGGAATCACTTCCCAGAAGACCCCACCTCAGTGATGCTTGTCTCTTAATCACAGCTGATTCTTTACCCATATCTAACCAGCATCCATTGTCCTAACAAAGCAAAGGTTTTACTTTGGTGGTTCTAGTCTCTTCTTAATCATAGCTGATTCTTTAACTCCAACTAACCAGATAACACAGATCCTTCACAGAAAAGGCCAGAGCAATCTTTGCTTCTCTTGTAAACTTCACAAGCCAGGCCTATATTGTTTTCAAAATTTACATCTTTAAAGTAACTACAAAAAAGCTCACTGAGCTCTGAATACTCAATGGCTTTTCTAGATTAATGTTCCAAAGTTCTTTCACAATCCTTCCAAAAGCAACATGGTCATGTTTGTTACAGCAATACCCCACTCCTGGTACCAGCTTGATGTAGTTAGGGTTACTATTGCTGTGATTAACCATGATGTCCAAAGCAACTTGCGGAGGAAAGAGTTTATTTGGCTTACACTTCCATACCACTTTTCATCATCTAAGGAAATCAAGATAGGAATTCAAATGACAGGAAACTGAAGACAGGAGCTTATGTAGAGGCTATGGAGTGAAGGGTGGTTGATGGCCTGCTCCTTTGGACTTGCTCAGGCTGCTTTCCTATAGAATCCAGGAACACCAGACCCAGGGATAATACCAACCACAATGGGCTACGCAATGCTCCATCAATCACTCATTAAGAAAATGCCTTTCAGGCTTACCTACAGCCTGATTTTATGGATACAATTAGTTAATTGAGATTCTCTCCTCTCAGATGGCTTTAGTTTGTTTAAAATTGACATAAAACTATCTAGTGCACATAAGAAAGCATTTTGTCCAGCAACACATGGTGAATGGATAATTTTTCTTACAGGGTCTGCTGACATTCAGGGATGTGGCTGTGGACTTCTCCCAGGAGGAGTGGGAATGTTTGGAGTCTGCTTGGAGGGATTTGTACATTGATGTGATGTTGGAGAATTACAGCAATTTAGTCTTTGTAGGTAAGTATTTTTCTTTTTCTCTCTTTTTTTTTTTTACTTTGAGACAGGGTTTCTTTGTGTAGTTTTGGTGCCTGTCCTGGATCTTGCTCTGTAGATCAGGCTAGCCTCAAACTCAAAGAGATCTGCCTAGCTTTACCTCCCGAGTGCTGGGATTAAAGGCATGCGCCATCACTGCACACACTGCCCAGCTCCTTTTTTTTTTTTTTTTAATAATACTTTTCTTGTAGGATTTTTTTTTTTTTGGTTTTTCGAGACAGGGTTTCTCTGTGTAGCTTTGCGCCTTTCCTGGATCTCACTCTGTAGCCCAGGCTGGCCTCGAACTCACAGAGATCCACCTTGCTCTGCCTCCCGAGTGCTGGGATTAAAGGTGTGCGCCACCGCCGCCCGGCTCGTTGTAGGATTCTTGACTAATATTTTCTATTTACCTACTTTGTGCATATGTAAACTCTCTGGAATGTTTATAGACTACCAGAAATAAGAGAAATTCTAGTAATAAATGCAAGTTTTTCATGGTGTTTCCTTTACAGTCTTCTCTGTTCTCTGCAAGAGCAACCAATGCTGTATACTTCACAGTTTCTCCAGCCCTTTTATCTCATTTATAATGAAACCTTCAAAGAGAAATTTGAATATTCAGAAAAAGTAAATTCATTGAAGTACATTTAGTAATTGAAATATTTTGATTTTACTGTTACATTAAACTATCTGCCTATTTCTGATTTTTTAAAAAATAGAGAAGTTTTAAAATAGAGAAAGAGGTGGTTGTGGTAAGCATGTTGGCTTTGTTTAATCTTTCCATTTATTTTGAAATGTGGTTCCTACATTTATTCCTAGCACAGCATGATTTTAATCCTACCTCTATGGAAGCTGAAGCAAGAAGTTCTGGTGAGTTCTCTGTGTAGTGAGTTCCTAGCTGGCCAAGACTATACAGTGTGATTATCTCTCATAAATATAAACAAGAAAACAAAGAAACATTCTATATATTGTTATTCAAAGAATTCCTATCTCAAAGTACATTATTGCTTGATCACCTACTTGTCCTACCTTCTGCAAGGTATGCAGTTTAGATAAGAATGAGAAGGCTATTATTGATCCTTGAAGTTTGATGGAAATTAAGGTGGTGGTACTTTTGAGCATTCACTTAATGATAGAGAAACACAAAAGACCTCCATTGAGAGATCTGTTCCTATGAATTGCTTGTTTCCTTGTTTTTGAGAAATTAAGGAGACATTAGTTATTGAATCAATACCTATTAGCCCAATTTGTGCTTATTTTCCAGGGAAACATCATGAGAAGGTCTTGGATCAAGGCTCAAAGCACATTGTCTATGAGTTTATGAATATTCAAGAGAAGTCTCATAAATGTAGTGAGCTTGGAAAAATGATTCATGAATCCTCCCAGTGTACAACTTACAGCACAAGTGATATTACAGAAAACTGCAGTGAGTACAGATGTGGAAACAGCATGGAAGCCTCTATTGATTCATCAAACCTAAACAGACATAGAATTGGGAACACTGGAGAAGACCCCTGCAAACATAAAGGCTGTGGGAAATGTTTAAATTTGTGTTCCATCATTAGTCAAAATCAAAGGATGCATATTAGGAAGAAAGAACACAGAAATGCAGAGTATGATAAATCATTTGACTCTAAACATAAACTCATGCTGAAACAAATCCTTAGTGGAGAGAAAGCACAACAATGCATGGAATGTGGAAAATGTTTCTGGGACTACTCAAGCCTCAGTAGACATCAGAAAATCCATTCCAGAGAGAAACTCTACAAATGTAAAAAATGTGGCAAGGGTTTTTATCAGTTATATCAGGTTGGGACAGACCTTACAAATGCACTGATTGTGAGAAATCCTTTACCAGTGGCTCATATCTTAGAATACACCAGAATATTCACACAGGAGAGAAGCCATATACATGCAGTGAATGTCACAAATGCTTTAGCCAGCTGACGTACCTAAGAACCCATCAGAGAATTCATACAGGAGAGAAACCTTATAAATGTAGCGTATGTGAGAAATTCTTTACATGTGGATCAGGTCTTAGAAAGCATCAGAGAATTCATACAGGAGAGAAACCTTACAAATGTAGTGAATGTGAGAAATCCTTTACACATGGCTCAGATCATAGAATACATCAGAGAATTCATACAGGAGAGAAACCATACAAATGCAGTGCTTGTGAGAAAACCTTCACATGTGGCTCGGGTCTTAGACAACATAAGAGTACTCATAGAAGAGAGAAACCTTACAAATGTAGTGCGTGTGAGAAATCCTTTAATTGTGGCTCAGAACTTAGAATACACCAGAGAATTCATACAGGAGAAAAACCTTACAAATGCAGTGAATGTGAGAAATCCTTTACATGTGGCTCAAATCTTAGAAGACATCAAAGAATTCATACAGGAGAGAAACCTTATAAATGCAGTGTATGTCAGAAATCCTTTACATGTAGCTCAAATCTTAGAATGCATAAAAGAATTCATACAGGAGAGAAATGTTACAAATGTACTGAATGTGAGAAATCCTTTACATGTGGCTCATATCTTAGAATACATAATAGAATTCATACAGGACACAAACCTTACCAGTGTAGTACATGTGAGAAATCATTTATATTGTCCTCAGATCTTAGAAAACATCAGAGAATTCATACAGGAGAGAAACCTTACAAATGTAGCGAATGTGAGAAATCTTTTTCATGTCTCTCAACTCTTAAGAAACATCAGAGAAGTCATATAGGAGAGCATCCTTTCAAATGTAGTGAACATTGCAAAGTCTTCACTCCCTTCTCAGGTCTAAGAAAATATCAGAAAATTTGTACTGGGGAAAAAAGTTTCCATAGTAAATAATGTGGCATATACCTTTTCAAAGCTACCACTAGAGAACTCTGCATTCTTTACACTAGGGTATCATTATGAACATGAGAAACTTGAGAAAGCCTTTAAGCAATGTTCAACTCATAGAAAACATCAAGAGATTATGCTGAGGAAAAATTCTGAAAATGTGACAATGTAGAAAAATTTTCATTAAAACATTTTTTCTTTTCAACCTCAAATACTACATACAAGTCCAAAATGGAGAAGCCTGAAAAATGTGCTGTAGTGCAGTAGTTCCTTGGAGACTGAAACATTTTGTGCTGAAGAGAAGCTGATTAAATAGGAAGTAGCACCTCTGTATAACTTCAGGAATTCCCTGAAACTGATAGGATTAGCCATATATAACTCCCATGAAGAAACTCAGACCAGGCATGCTGCTTAAAAGAGGCTCTAATGAAATGAACCACCAAGAAAAGACACTCTTCAGCCTGTAAATATGCCTGCAGGTATGCTCTGGAAGTCCAGGGTTCATAAGCTATATCCCATGCTGGGTTGGAGTTTCATGACTTTTGTAAGCAACTCTTTCCCCACATTCCTGGTAGTGACCCCAATAAAATTTCTTGGCTCAAGAAGATTGACTTCAGTGGCATCATAGTTATGTCTGTTGTCGGTTCCCATTTTGGGGTAAGTAGATGCATCTCTATGTTGCATCTTCCCAGGAAAGTTTTATTATACATATGCTGAACCCATTAATTGTTCCTCCAAACTTGTTTTACACCAGAAAATTGAAATTCGAGAGGAAGCTTTTTAAGTGTCAGATTTGTGCTTCATTACACCTTAAAAATTCCACTTTAGGGAACCCGAAGAAATGCATTGAAGTTGTGAAACACTCATACAGTGCTACCGGTGTAGGCTCATATGAAAACTGAAAGTTGAGGAAATAAAAAATAAACCTAAAGCGCATAGTTTGCAAACACTTACTGGTGACCACAGAGGTCAGAGGAGTATTGTTCGAACCCCAGTAGCAAGCTGTTAGGATCCATGTGATGTGGTGCTGACAAACAAAATCAGGTCCTCTTGATGAATAAAGAGTGTTCTTTATTGATGAGCCATCTCTAGCACCACTGATTTTTTAACACCAAACAAGCCTGATGACCTGAGTTTGGTCCCCAGAACCCACTTAAACATGGAAAGAGAAAATTGACTCCACAAAGTTGTCTTCTGACTTCCATATGTTTATTGTGGCATGTGTATTTCTACATACATGCAATATAATAAAAATAATTTTTAAATAAAGAATTTATTAAAGTATTTCAGGTGACTACAGTTTTGTTTTTTTGTTTTTGGGTTTGTTGTTGTTGTTGTTTTTACCTTGATGCAATTTCCAACCATAGTGAAATATACTTATACATTTTGCTTCTCAGTTTTATTTTATGGATAAAGTTGATTTGCTCATAACAGTTATAGCCACAAGACTGTGTTTTAGTTTTAGTGTTTAGAGATACAAAGATGTTATTACTGTTGACATTGTTGTGAAGCAACCATTAAAGTGTTATTTACTATGAAGTCATTATTTTACTATGTTTCTCAGGCAGTATCTAAGGAAGGAGAAAAGTGAGTTTGAGGCCCATTTACAATACACAGTGAGTTCCAAGTGGCTTGGTCTATTAGACCTCTCTCAGATTGGAGATGGGGAAATCTTTTCCTACTCTATAGGGTGCTGCTTTGTTCAGTTGATGGTATCCTTTGCTTTGCAGAAGCTTTTTAGGAATGCTATTTGTTAATCTTAGTGCCTGCACTATCAGTGTTCTGTTCATAAAGTCATCTCCGATGCCAATGCATTCAGTGCTATTCCCCACTCTTTCTTCCATCAGATTTAGTGTACCTGGTTTTATGTTGATGACTTTGATCTACTTATACTTGAGTTTTTTTACAAGATGCTAAGTATGAATCTATTTGTATTCTTCTATGTGCAGACATTGTTTGACCACCACCATTTATTGAATGTGATATTTCTTTTCTATTGTGTATTTTTGTCTTTGTTAGAAAAAATCAAGTGTCCATAGGTGTGTGGATTTATGTCTGGCTCTTGAATTTGATTTTGTTGTTCAACATATCCCTTTTATGCCAATACCTTGAATTATTTTTTCTTTTATTACTATAGTTCTGTAGTACAACTTGAATGCAGGAATGGTGAGACCTTCAGCAGTTCTTTGATTGTTCAGGATGGTTTAGCTATTCTTTTTCTGTGTTGTATGTGTGTGTTCCTATATGAGATGAGAATTTTCCTTTCAATGTCTATGAACATTTGTGTGATAATTTTTAGTAGGGATTGCACTGAATGTGTAAATTTCTTTTGGTAGGATGGCCATTTTTACTATGTTATTCCTACTGACCTATGAGCATGGGAAAGATTTACATCTTCTAGTATCTTCAATTTCTTTCTGAAAGACATTTAAGTGTTTATTATACAAGTCTTTCACTTGCTTGGTTAGAGTTACACTCTAAATATATTATACTGTTTTATGTAATTGTGAAAAGTGTTGTTTCTCTGATTTCTTTCTCAGTCCATTTGTCATTTATGGATAGAAGGGCTACTGATTATTTTGAGTTAATCTTGTATCCAGTCACTTTGCTGAAAGTGTTTATCAGATGTAGGGTTTCCTGGTAGAAAATTTAGGGTCATTTATGTATATTATCATATCATCTGCAAATAATACTTTGACTTCTTCATTCACAATCTGTATCCCCTTGATCTCTTTCAGTTGTGTTATTGATCTAGCTAACACTTCAAGTACTATTGAATAGGTATGGGGAGAGGACAACCTTGTCTTGTTCCTGATGTTAGTGAAATAGCTTTGAGTTTCTCTTCATTGAAGTTGATGTTGTCTATAGGGTTGCTGTAAACTGCCTTTATTACATTGAGTTATGTCACTTGTATCCTTAATCTCTCTAAAATTTATCAAGAAGGGTCTTTGGAGTATGTCAAAAGCCCTTTCTGCATCTAATGAGATGATCATGTGTTTTCTTTCAGTTTGTTTATATGGTAGATTACATTTATTGATTTTCAAATATTGAACCATCCTCACATCTCTGGAATGAAGCCTATTTGATCATGGTGGATGATACTATTGAAGTGTTATTGGATTTGGCTTGCAAGTATTTTATTGAGTATTTTTGCATCTATATTCATTAGTAAAATTGGTCTGTAATTATCTTTCTTTGCTGCGCCTTTATGTGGTTGGGTTATCCAGGTAACTGTGGTTCAAAAAATGAATTGAGCAATGCTCCTTATGTTTCTAGTTTATGGAATAATTTGAGGAGTACTGGTCTTAACTTTTCAAAAGTCTAGAGAATTCTGCTGTAAAATCATCTGGCCCTGGGCTTTTTTTTTTCTTTCTTTTTTTCTTTTTCTTTTTTTGTTGAGAGATTTTTAATGACTGCTTCTATTTAACCAGGGATTATAGTTCTCTTCAAATAGCTTATCTCATTCTGATTTAACTTTCCTAAGTGGTACCTATAGAAAATTATCTATTTCTTTTAGATTTTCCAATTTGGTGGAATTTTAAAATGTATGTCCTTATGATTCTCTGGATTTTCTCAGTGTATGTGTTTTATGTCCCTCTTTGCACTTCTGATTTTGTTAATTTAAATATTTTCTCTACATCTTTTAATTAGTTGTGATAATGATTTGTCTATATTGTTGATTTTTTAAAAAAAGAATCAACTCTTTGTTTCATTGAGTATTTGTATTGTTCTCTTTGTTCCTATTTTATTGATTTCAGCCCTCAGTTTGATTATTTCTTGTCACTTACTCCTCTTGGGTGTTACTCTTTTTGTTCTAGAGTTTTCAAGTGTGCTGTTAAATTACTAGTATGAAGTCTCTCAAGTTCTTTCATGTAGGCATTTAGTACTATGAACATGTCTGTTAATACTGCTTTCATTGTGTACTATAAGTTTGAATGTAATGTGTATTTGTTTTTATTGAATTCTAAAAAGTCTTTAGTTTCCTTGTTTCTGTCTTAACCCATTTTTCATTCAGTAGAGAGTTGTTCACTTTCCATGAGTTTGTATGCTCTCTCTCTCCCTCTCTCTCTTTGTTTCTTTCTTTTTCTGTTGTTGCTATTAAGCTTTAATCCAGTCTGATGGGATGTAGGGAGTTACAGGCTTGCAGAATTCTGTCAGGAATCCATTTGACTTGGGGTTGTTTTGATTGAACAATTTTAATTACTGCACCTCTTTTACTGGGGGTTGTAGAATTGGTTTATATTTATTGCATCTTGGTTTAATTTTGGTAGGTCATATATATCACGAAATCATCCATTTCTTTTAGGTTTTCCAGTTGACATGAATATAGATTTTTAAGACACAATTCTCTGAGTTCCCTTGGTATCTATTTTAATGTCTCTGTTTGTTTTTAATTGTGTCAATATGGTTCTGCTCTCTCTTATGATTAATTTAGAGAAAAATTTTCCTTTTTTTAAATAAATTTTTATTAAGATATTTTCTATTCATTTTACATACCAGCCACAGATTCCCCTGTCCACCCTCCTCCTACAACCCAGCCTTCCTCCCCAACTGATCCCCTCATTCCCACCTCTCCTGGGGAGTCAGGAGAGCCTAGTATATTTAGTTGAGGCAGGTCCAAGCCCCTCCTCCCTGCACCAAGGCTGTGCAAAGTGTCTCACCATAGGCACTGGGTTCCAGAAAGCCAGCTCATGTACTAGGGACAGGACCTGGTCCCACTGCCTGGGGCCCCCTAAACAGTTCAAGCTAAACAACTGTCTCGCTTATCTAGAGGGCCTAGTCCAGTACCATGGGGGCTCCTGAGCTATTGGTCCACAGTTCATATGTTTCCAGTAGTTTGTCTAGTTGTCTCTGTACTTTTTCCAGTCATGGTCTGGACATGCTCACAGAATCCCTCCTCTCCCCCATTGACTGGACACCTGGATCTCTGCCTGGGACCCAGCCATGGATCACTGCATCTGTCTCCATCAGTCACTGGATGAGGGTTCTATGATGACAGCTAGGGCATTCAGCCATCTGATCACCAGAGTAGGTCAGCTCAGGCATCTTCATGACCATTGCCAGTAGTCTATGGGGGAGTCATCGCTGTGGATTCCTGGGAACCCCCCCCCAGCACTCTGTTTTTCCCTATTCCCATGGAGTCTTCATTTATCATGATATCTCTTTCCTTGCTCTCCCACTCTCTTCCTGTTCCAGCTTGAACCTCCCACTCCCCTAAGTTCTCATCCCCTATCCCTTGCCCTACATTACCCTCCCCTCACCCCAAGTTTGCTCATGTAGATCTCATCCATTTCTCCATCACTAGGCAATCAATGCATCCTTCTTAGGGTCCTCCTTACTAGCTAGCCTCCCTGGAGCTGTGGGTTGCAGTCTGGTTATCCTTTACTTTATATCTAGTATCCACTTATGAGTGAGAACATACCATGTTTGCCTTTCTAAGTATGGGTTACCTCACTCAGGATGATATTTTCTAGTTCCATCCATTTGCCTGCAAACCTCATGATGTCATTGTTTTTCTCTGCTGAGTAGTACTCCATTGTGTATATGTACCACATTTTCTTTATCCATTCTTCAGTTGAGGGGCATCTAGGTTGTTTCCAGATTCTGGCTATTATGAATAATGCTCCTATGAACATAGTTGAGCATGTGTCCTTGTGGTATGATTGAGCATTCCTTGGGTATATGCCCAAGAGTGGTATAGCTGGGTCTTGAGGAAGATTAATTCCCAATTTTCTGAGAAACCACCATACTGATTTCCAAAGTGGCTGTACAAATTTGCATTTCCACCAACAGTGTAGGAGTGTTCCCCTTGCTCCACATCCTTTCCAACATAAGCTGTTGTCAGTGTTTTTTATCTTAGCCATTCTGACATGTATAAGATGGTATCTCAGAGTTGTTTTGATTTGCATTTCCCTGATGAGTAAGGATGTTGAGCAATTCCCTAAATGTCTTTCAGCCATTTGAGATTCTTCTGTTGAGAATTCTCTGTTTAGCTCTGTAGCCCATTTTTTAATTGGACTATTAGGTACTTTGATGTCTAGTTTCTTGAGTTCTTTATATATTCTGGAGATCAGTCCTCTGTCATATGTAGGATTGGTGAAGTTATTTTCCCATTGTGTAGGCTGTCATTTTGTCTTATCGACAGTGTCCTTTGCTCTACAAAAGCTTCTCAGTTTCAAGAGGTCCCATTTCTTGATTGTTGCTCTCAGTGTCTGTGCTACTGGTGTTATATTTAGGAGTGATCTCCAGTGCCAATGTGTTCAAGACTACTTCCTACTTTCTCTTCTGTCAGGTTCAGAGTAATTGGATTTATGTTGAGGTCTTTGATCCACTGGGACTTAAGTTTTATGCATGGTGACAGATACGGATCTATTTGCAATCTTCTACATGTTGACATCCAGTTATGCCAGCACCATTTGTTGAAGATGCTTTCTTTTTTCCATTGTACAGTTTTGGCTTCTTTGTCAAAAATTAGGTGTTCATATGTGTGTGGGTTAATGTCAGAGTCTTCAATTCGATTCCATTGGGCCACATGTCAGTTTTTATGCCAGTACCAAGCTGTTTTTATTACTGTAGCTCTGTAGTAGACCTTGAAGTCAGGGATCATGATGCCTCCAGAGGTTGTTTTATTGTACAAGATTCTTTTTAGCTGTCCTGGGTTTTTTGTTTTTCCATATGAAGTTGAGTATTGTTATTTCAAGGTCTGTGAAGAATTGTGTTGGGATTTTGGTGGGAATTGCATTGAATCTGTAGATTGCTTTTGGTAAGACTGACATTTTTACTAAGCTAATCCTATGACATTTTTACTAAGTTAATCCTACATTTCCATGAGCATAGGAGATCTTTCCATTTTCTGATATCTTCTTCAATTTCTTTCTTCAGAGACTTATACTTCTTGTCATACAGGTCCTTCACTTGCTTAGTTAGAGTCACCCCAAGGTATTTTATATTATTTGTGGTTATTATAAAGGGTGATGTTTCTCAGCCCTTTATCATTTGTATATAGGAGGGCTACTGTTTTTTTGAGTTAATCTTGTATTCTGCCACATTACTGAAGGAGTTTATCAGCTGTAGAAGTTCCCTGGTAGAATTTTTGGGGCCACTTATGTATACTATCATATCATCTGCAAATAGTGCAAGTTTGATTTCTTCCTTTCCAATTTCTATCCCTTTGATTTCCTTTTGTTGTCCTGTTGATCTAGCTAGAACTTTATTGAATAAATATGGGGAGAGCGGACAGCCTTGTCTTTTTCCTGATTTTAGTGGAATCGCTTTTAGTTTCTCTCCATTTAATTTGATGTTGGCTGTTGGCTTGCTGTAAATTGCCTTCATTATGTTTAGGTATGTTCCTTATATTCCTTATCTCTCCATGACTTTTATCATGAAGGGGTGCCAGATTTTGGCAAAGGCTTTTACAGCAGCTAATGAGATGATCATGTGGATTTTTTCTTTCAGTTTGTTTATATGATGTATTACATTGACAGATTTTTGTGAGTTGAACCATTCTTGCATCCCTGGGATGAAGCCTACTTGATCATGGTGGATGATTTTTTGATGTGTTCTTGGATTCAGTTTGCCAATGTTTTATTGAGTATTTTTGCATCAATGTTCATGAGAGAGATTGGTCTGTAATTCTCTTTCTTTGTTGCATCTTTGTGTGGCTTAGGTACCAGGATAACTGTAGCCTCATAAAAGGAATTTGGTAATGTTCCTTCTGTTTCTATTGTGTGGAACAATTTGAAGAAGACACAAAGAATAATGTTCTACCTTTCATGAATGGTTAAGTTGAGGAACTACCAATGTATTTTGGCAATGTTGTTTGCCATTGAGGAGATCAATAGCAATCCCCAACTATCACTCAATACAGCTCTATAATTTGAGGTCCATATTGTTGTATTCAGTAAAATGTTCACTTTAAGGAAATTCATAACCTCACAGGGAGGAGATTTACTATTCCTAATTACAGTTGTGCATAAGAAAACAAATCAGCTGCTGTACTTACAGGAATATCATGGATAGTATCTGGAAACAGGGATACTTACAAATTACTAAAAGTGATGGAGGATAGAGTGAGGGAAATATGAATTTGGTGACATTTCTGGTGATTGCTAGCAGAACTAAATAAGACATGAATTACTACTCATCACTGAAGGGAAAGGATGCTTACCTTTGTTGATGAATCTCTATCGCTGCATCTTGGAATATAGAGAAGTAGGTGAGTTAAACAGGCACAGCACATCTGAATAATGTCATAAATTTTCTAGATAACTTAGGAATTAAGGTGTGACTTTAAAAGTAAGATGAGTGATATTAGTCCTAAGGGCTTCTAACTGTTATTTTAGGGTTGAGTTGTATGCTATGACAATGTTCTTCTTTCTGATATATTTTTCCCTTCAGTTTACTTTTGACCTTTTGATACTATCCTGAGTGACCAAGCCAGGTTTCTTTGTATCAAGTGGCCCACAAGGACATATCTTTGCCACTGGGCATGACTTCTTTGATGAATTATTTTCAGTGGGCCTGGGTGGGACTGTTCATTTCAGATGACCATTTTAAAAGGCACTCAGATTGTATCCGACTTGAGAAGAAAGATGGATAAAAGTGGAGTCTGCATAGCATTTGTGGAAATGATCCTAGTCAGCAGGGGTTTATTTCTTACTAAATCCTGGGAAAGATGGGTACATTCAATTTTAGTAAATGTGATTATTATTTATGTGGATACTGATTCTCTATTAAGCTTAATAGTAAATACTAAGCATTGGTCACTCACCTGGAATGTCTGGGTTCTAAACTCACAATGGAATCTTTCCACAGTTGATAAATACCATATATGTTATACTCATTGCACAGGACTCTTGTTTTTTCACACCATCATGAGGAAATAGTTAACTTTACAGATTTTATACAGACAACCAATCCTTCCAAATACTGAGAAGAAATTTAGCTTCATGCATTGTGGACATTGTTTTCCAGCTGCTCATTTTCAAGGAATGATTGTAAAATTCTGAATAACTGTCTTCACAATATCTCCTTGGGATTCTCACCTGGGAATAAATTTTACATGCCCATGAATGAAGAGAGTTACAATGTATAGAATGTTTTATATGGTATGGCCCACAATCTACATGAGATGTTCTTCTTCTTAATCAAGTATAAATCAGTTTCATGAAAATGGGAAAGAGAAAGTGTAGGCAGAGTTTTTTGTCCCTCCAGCCAACTCCCAAATAAACACACAGAGAATTAATATTAATTATAAATGCTCAGCTGATAGCTTAGGCTTGTTATTAACTAGCTTTTATAATGTAAATTAACCCATATTTCTTATCTCTGTTCTGCCATGTGGTGGTACCTTTTTTCAACTTGACAAGTTCATCTTGCTTTTCTCCTTTGCTCCTCACTACCCTCTGACTCTGACCTTCTTCTTCTCAGCATCCCTCTGTTCTGGAAATCCTGTCTAGCTGTCGGCAAGTCAGCTCTTTATTAATGACTGAGAGTAATACATGTATATATTGTACAAAAAAGAGTGTTCCACAGCAAGAAAGTGTTCTTTCCCTAACAGGTAATATTACTTCCATAGTAATATAACATCAACAATGTGTCACACTGTGGATATATAAAGGCACTTGGGCTAGGCAATACATAATTTAGAATATTTTGTCAACAAGCCCACATGACAGGTTCTACTTGTCTCACTGCCTAATGATAGATAGAAACCAAGGTTTCAATGTCTCAGATAAATGAGGTGTCTGGAATAAAGAGGGCCTTTGTTTTAAGTCATTACAGTTTGACTACAATGAGCCTTGCGCTCTTTCCATGATAAAATGTTCAACCTAAATAATCCATATATCTTCTGACATTTCTCACACCAGAGATGGTATGAACTAAAATGGTATGAGCACTTTTATTTTGTGGAGTAGAGACACAAACACTATTCAGTATGACCAATGTCTAAATTGAGAGTCTGTATTAATACACCAGTGACTACCTGGAGAGAAACCCTTCTCAAAGAACAGCCTTATATTCATTTTATAGGCAGCTTTAAAATGCAAAGAACACAGAAAAACTACATCATGGTTGGCAGTTCTAAGAGGAAGTAAAGCAAGCAAGCAAGCAAGCACGCATGCATGCAAGCAAGCAGTTTAATAGAAGCCAAAAACATGCAGTTAGCTGGGGCATTTCAACCCTGAGTTTCTAGAACAGGGTTGGGGACTTTTCACTGTAGAGGTAGAAAATGGAGCTCAGTTTCAAGCTAAACCAAAGATAGCTCCAGCTGAGACAACCTGGAAGAACTTTGCCCTGTCATATTCTACAAACATTGTGCTAAACAAATGATCACATAATATTCTATTAAAAAAATCATTCATTTTATGCAGTGCAACTCTAAATAATCTCAAAACTTACTTGGGTGTTATCTTTTCAAGAAAGTTGGGATTTGTCTCAGTCCATTTTCATTATTTAGGAGTGCTTGGCTATAAGTTTTCTTTTCAAAATGACTGGTCTTTGAGGAATGTAATGCTTTGTCCACTTTTCTAGGCTTTCATTTGTTTAACATCATGGATGCCCATATTAAAGTCACTTTTAACTTTGTAATTAAAATCAGTAGGATATTGTCCTTAATTCTGGCTCAGTTTTACCTTTATGGGGCCTATTTATCACATGATCATGCATCTATTCCTTTTTGGAAGAGCACCCATCTGACCAAACCTGCTGGAGACCATGTGGTTCTTGACTGGAATGGGAAATCAGACACAGAATATGGTATTCTTAATGTTTGAGGTTTCTCAAAGGGTCTAGTGCTAAACATGGTAATAGGAACAGTTTTCCCAAGTGATTCCCAGGGACACTTGTCTTTATCAGAGCACATGATACAATGGCCTACAGGACTTACAGAGTTGGTTTTCAAATTATCTCAATGTTTTCACCCATATATAAATAACAAAAATATGTTTTCAAATGTCACATGGTCTATCATTGACACATTGGGGCCCATATAAATAAACATAATGTCCAGTATCCTAAAGAATTGTCTACTGGTTAGATTCATTTATTTTAAATCCATTAATTCATTTTATATCATAAATAAATTGCACATTTCAGTTTGCTCTTCTGGCTAGTTTTATGTCAACTTTATGAAACCCAGAGTCATTTGGAAAAATGGACACTGAATAGAGAAAATGCCCTCACCAGGTTTACCTGTGGACCACAGTGTAGTGAATTTACAAAACTGATGAACATGAGAGGGCTTAGCTCATTTTGGTGGTGCCACACCTGGACAAGTACTTTTGAGAGCTTCAAAAATCAGGATAAGCAAACCATAAAGAGAAAGCCAGTAAGAAATACTTCTCTGTGGCCTTTGATTCAGTTGCTGCATACAATTACCAGCCGAGTTCCTGCTCCCATTTCCCTGAATGATGGAACATGCAATAACATGAGTCAAACCTTTGCTTCTCCATGTTGATTTTGGTCATGGTATTTTAACACAGCAATAGAAACCCTAACTAAGATAGTGTGCTTTCAATTGTGGTTTATAAATCACCTGACGAGAGAGTGGCTCAGTGGTTTAGAGCACTAACTGATATTTCAGAGGATCTAGGTTCAATTCTCAGTCCATCCAGTGTTTGATCACACCAAGATAAAAAAATAAAAAATACATAAATAAATCACCTGGAAATTTTATATTGATTCTGAGCTTACAAAGTTCAGGTCTGTGTCAGCTGGCCTTTTGCTTTGAGGCTCTGACAAGGGAGAACAACCTGTTTGGAATGGGTAGATGTGTTATTTGTTTCACTGCAAAAAAAAAATTAATTAGCAAAGCAATGTAGGATTTCTCCTGGCTCACAGTTTAAGCATATATTCCATTACTGTAGGAACCATGCCTTTACAAGATGGAGACCACTGATCATATTGCAGAGGCTTCTGAATGCTGCTATTCATAGCTGTTCCTCCTTTTTATTCATCCTGGGCCCAGTACCAATAAGATGAACAGCTGATTATTACAGAAGACCTTCAAGTAACTTAATCTAGAAAATCTATCACACTAATTCTCAAAAATTGATTTCCACAGTAATTCTAAATCCCATCTTATTGACAAAATTAGCTATCACCATGGAAGAATAAGTTATTTACCTTAGTAGAAAGGAGGCAAAGGTAGAATGGATTTGAAGTCACAAAAGCCCTTCTTGGGCATGCTAACAAGGATCTACATTTTTCTTTGCCTCACCTCATAATCTTTCAAGAATTTTCCAACAACATTATGTCTTTAGGGCCAAGCAATGACCATGTGGGCCCATGTATGATGTACCTTGGTAATAATAATACAATGACCTTCATTTATAAAAATTAAAATTAAAAATTAATGGTTGCATATTAAAAACACTAATTATTGGATATTCCACAAAAACTTGCTAACATTCATTTTTCCTCAGATTCCTCAGTCTTTGTGCAGTGATAGTGTCATCCTGAATTCAGGAAACCCCTTCAAGAGTATAAGGCAGCCTCTTGCTTAGACTGCACTTCTTGCCCACAGAATGAGATTTCCAATGAGACAAGTAAATGTCAGTTATGAAAAGTCATTCCCCACATTACCATTTTTCTATATCTGCAGAATATAAACAAGTGGATTATATCTGTGAGTGAACTGCAGAAATTATCTTCATCCTTCCAGCTGTAAGTAAACCACTGGTTCCACTTCATTTTATTTCCCACTGAAATAACACACTTTAAACATTGCTTCCTACAAAAAAAAAAAAAAAAAAACAAAAAAAAAACAAAGAAAAACAAAAAAAACCCCACTCTTTCCACATTAGGGCAATATGCAACATTTTACCATGGACTTGAATACAACCCACTGTAAGTACCAAGTCTTCATGCTTTTGAGAACACAGCTCAGTCATATTTAAACTTCATTTAAACCTTTTGTCTTTTGCATCTCAAACTCCATGATTGCCAGCATGGGTCCAAATACTCAGCATATCAGAAAGGTTGTGTTTTATTTTCCATATTTATATATACCTATACATACATACATACATACATACTATAAGAGTACAATAAACAATATGTTATGCAAAAAATCAAGCTTATGATCAGTATGCAGCAAACACACGTTGGGCCATAATGGGAGATTATATCTGAATCCATATTTACAGTAGAGTACTAGGTCTAATTTAATGTTCTATTCAGAAAAAAAAATTAAAAATAAATATTTACATATCTATTAATGAAGATGACCATATAGTTATATAATTTTTGAAACTTGTATGTGGAATCTCAGCCACATCCTGAAATTTTCAAATCTCAAAGAATGTGATCTCTGTCTCAGATTAAAGGTGTGTGCTACCATTGCCTAATTTCTATGTTTAATGTAGTGGCTGGTTTTTCCCTCTGATCCTCAGATAAGCATTATTAGGTTGCACAATATTTAGGGTTATACAATATGTCACCACATTTCCCCTTATATTGTCTAAAATAAAAAATATAACTAATATACAAAAACTATATATAGTAAGTACAATAACTATATACAATATATACAAGCAATGAATACATCAATGTCTAGTCCATTTGCATTTGACAAATTCAGAGAAATTATTCTATTGTCTATCCTATTTTTGTGAATCCAGAGGATTGTATCTAACTTACCTTCTATCCTAATTTGCATTACAAAAACTATCCTTTGGTGTCTTTCAAACTGATAGACTTTACACCTCTTTAATGAGCTTCTTTTCAGAATTTCTTAATAAGGAAAACTATAATTATCTAATCTTCAATACCCTCAAAGAACAGAGAGAACAAAGAACACAACCTGGTAAAAACAGGAAGTGCAAACAAGTGACTTCCAAAACTGTGAGATATGACAAAAACAGCTAGCTGCCTGGACCCAAGTTTACTCTGCAATGTTGGGGCATCATCTTCAGCCTACAGGCTTATCATATCTGACAGACTCCTCTGTGAAACAGGATTTTCTAAAGATCCTTCCTACCTTGTCTTGGCAAGGACTAGGAGTCCTTTGTTTTGTGTCCTGCTTGTCCATTTTGGACAGCATACTCTCAGCAGTCAATGTAAGGGCACTTTCTTACCCAGTGGCTAATTTTTGCCACAGTGAAAGTAAACTCCATGTGGAGTTTCTTCAATGCCCATGGTTTCCTCTAAAGTACATTGGTGATGCCAGGGGCAGACATGTCTCATTGTCATATAAAAAGAAAAAAAAATCTATGTTATTAAAACATCTTAAATGCCATATTATGTAAATCTCTGAAGTGTTTGAAGATGATCTGTCTATTTAAAATATATCTCTGCTAAATGTAGATCTCTGAAGTGTTTGAAGATTACCTGTCTATCTAAAATATATCTCTTCTTGACCTTGGAAACATATATAATATAACTACAAGTTCGATTGTAATGACTAACTACTAATACATGTCTTTATATCCTAATTAGTTGTTAATAATAACTTTCAAGGATTAGCAAACTGCATTACATTGTTAAATGAATTGTATAGGTACAATACCTTGAACAAGATTAGAAATATATGTACAACATATTCTAACAAAATCAATCTCAGGCCGGGCGGTGGTGGCGCACGCCTTTAATCCCAGCACTCGGGAGGCAGAGCCAGGCAGATCTCTGTGAGTTCGAGGCCAGCCTGGGCTACCAAGTGAGTTCCAGGAGAGGCGCAAAGCTACACAGAGAAACCCTGTCTCAAAAAACAAAAAAAAAAAATCAATCTCAAATTTGTATCAATATACAAACCTTGTATACAATATACAAAAATCTAATCCAATGTAAAATATTTTAAAACTAATAGTTGCCTTCTAACAGTGGATTCAATAATATACCTTTTATCTTATCATATCCTCTCTTTTTTTCAGTGTAGAGTCAATAATCTACATTTTATCTTATCTATATCCTCTTTTTTTTCTTTTCAGAGCAGATTCAGTTATCTATCTTTTATCTTATATCTACATCCTCCTTTTTTCAAACAAGAACCTTAAACTTAATCTCCTTTGTTTAGCCTTTTTCCTAACCATAAACAATAAGAACTTGTAACCAACCATCCTAAACAATGACAATTATCCATAACCCATTGAAGACCAAAAACCACCCACCTCCACTTCTTGGAAATGTGAGCATCCTGTTTTTAAAATTACTTCCTGCTGTCAAGGGGTGAAGGCATCTTTAGGGGATCCTGAAAAGAAAGATTCTGAGTTAATTGACAAGTTTTGGGAGAGTTAACTGCATCACTTGTTGTCCAGTCTCTGCATATGGGAAAATTCAGGGCTTGTTTCAAGTCCTTGCTCAAGTAATCTGTGAGGCTGGATCATCTCAGGTAGCCATCTTGAAATTGTCCTGAGCAGTTTGTAGTCCAAAGCTGATCTTTGGGTGGTGTTTACGAGCTTAGAGGTATCATCATCCTGATGCAATCATTGTTGTGGGGCCCTATCATCTTTTTCAAATTTGCTGTTAAGTGTGGTCATGGTTCCCTGCAGAAAAATGATAGAAACTCAAACCCAAAGTAATGTACAGGAAGCTAGATGAAGCCTTCTTTCTAGAATTAGGTAGTACTCTATATGACCATTAATATCATAACAGATTTTGAAATCAAGATATCTTTAAAATATACGTATTGATTTAACTAAGCAGCTTTTACAATCAAATGTCTTTCTGCAATTAAAAATCCCAAAGACAACACAATCCAGATTCTTTGTGTAATACATATCTTTACATGGCTTATTTTTTTATATTACCTATGGTGATATTTTATTTGTATTAAAATGTTATTTGTATCTTAATAAATAAAGTTGCCCAGGGGTCAGAGCTATTAGCAAGCCATAGGAAAGCAGGGCAGTGGTGGCGTATGCTTGTAATCCCAGCACTTGGTAGGCAGAGCTAGGTAAGTCTCTGTGTGCTATGACACAGAGATACAGCCATTATTGGATACACACGCCTTTAATCTCAATACCAATCATGGAAAACCTGTAGGTCTATACAGACAGGCCATGACGAGGCGGTCATGTGGTTGGGTTTACAACCAATGAGAAGGCAGAACAGAAATTCTATATAAGGACTTTAACACAGAAAGTAGCTCTGGTTCGGAGAGGTAGGACCACCGCAGGAGGAAGGGTAAGGTTTTAGCTCTTAGCTCTGACCTTTTGGCTTTCTTCTTTGCATTGGTTCTGTGTTTCTTATTTTAAAAGACAGTTGGTTACATCTACATTTGGCACCCAACCTGGGGAGAATCCATTAAAAACCACTTGGCTTGGCTTGGCGGCAGGTCTGGTTTCTGGCCTGGGCGGCCCGGCTCCCTAGCTTGGGTCCAGGTCTCATTGACCCGCAGCTGGAGCTACTTGCAACTGCTACAAACAACTCAGGCCTGCCCTGCCAAACAGGGTCCCTGCCTGTAAAGCCAAGGCTTGACTCGGCTCAAGCGGCTATGCTTTCTTGCTCTCTCTCTCTCTCTCTCTCTCTCTCTCTCTCTCTCTGTCTCTCTCTCTCTGGATTCACACCTCGAACACCAGGTGGCTGTCTTGAAATTCCCTCGGATTTCTACTGTTCTATGCAGACTTGGTAAGTCAATTAACATATCTATTTTAAAGAGAATTTTTTTCTACATTAAAAAAATGGGCTTTATGTGTACATTGGGAAAAAAAATTGGGCTTTGTTTGAAATTTTAGGCACTCTGACAATGGAACAACTATATGAGAAGATTAATATTGATCGAATTGTTCTGTTTATTACTTTTCTTATACACATTTTACTATTTAAAAAGATAGTCAATTTAAGTGCCAGTATAATGGTCTTAGAAAAATTTGTTAAACCTGTAAAAATGAATTATAGAGAAATTCAAATTCAGACAGAAGAAATAAACAGTGAAGTTGTTTCAAAATTGGGTCATAAGGTTACAGAAAGAAAGCCAGTTTTCACACAATCACCCTTAATTTATCCAGTAGCCATACAGCAGCTACCTGGTGAAGAGAATGAAGAAAGTACTTGGATTCCAATTAAAATGTTAGACTTACGAAGATTTAAGGAGGCAATAGCATCTTATGGCATGCATTCCCCATATGTAAAGCAAATGTTAAACACCTGGTCAACTTGTAATAGGACTCTACCAAAGGACTGGCGGGATTTGGCACAGGCTGTTCTTGAACCCAGACAAAATCTCCAGTGGAAAATGTGGTTCAATAATGAGGCTAAAAATATAGAAAAACAATGGAGGGATAAAGGAATACAAGTCTGCCAGGATCAGCTTATTGGAGAAGGCCAATATGCTTCAGTACAAACACAATGTTTATATGATGTTCAAACCCTAGTTCTATGTCGAATGGCAGCCTTGAATGCATGGGATAGAGTTGAGAAACCAGAAAAAACTGAGTCATTTACAAAGGTTATACAGGGCCCAAAAGAATCTTTCACAGATTTCTTACAAAGATTGACTTCAGCAGTACAGAGAATGGTCCCAAATTCAGAGGCTAGTCAGATAATAATTGAATCTTTGGCCTTTGAGAATGCAAATGCAGCATGAAAAAGAATAATCAGGCCATTAAAGGCAAGATCTGCACCTTTGGGAGATTGGATTAGAGACATGGTTAATGTTGAGGCTTATGACCATTATGATATGTGGGTAGGAGAAGCAATTTCAAAAGGTTTGAGAAATGTTAGATGATTTGGATGTGGAAAGCAAGGACATTTGAAAAAGGACTGTAAACAGGTCATTTCTAGAAATAATGTTTCTTCAAGGAACACTGGCAACAGAATGCCCCTTCCTTCTGGAGTATGCAGAAGGTGTGGTAAGGGAAAACAGTGGACCAACGAATGTAGATCAACAAGGGACAGACAGGGTAATCCTTTGCCTCGAGCTTCGGGAAACTCCCAGAGGGGCCTCAGGCAGGCCCCCACAGTAAATCCAGTTCAAACCTTTCCTGCAGTTGTAAAGGAAACCCCTACTCAGAGCAACTAAATAACCAAATGCCTATTGGAATAAATCATTTTGGTCAGGATGATGAAAAAGAGAGAATAGGAAATTCAGGAAAAAACATAAAGAAAAATTTTTGGCAAACTTCTATTAATGAACAAAGACCAAAACTAACAATAAATAAATGGTGTTTTGTTGTCTGGTCTGGTAGACACAGGTGCAGACATTACCATAATTGCACCAGAATTTTGGCATCCAACTTAGACTCTTCAGGATGTAAATTTTCAACTGTTAGGAATTGGGACATTATCTTGAGTGAAACAAAGTGCAAGATAGCTTGAATGTATAGGTCCAGAAGGACAGAAAGGAAAATTAAAACCATATATGGCTAACATAGCTATGAACCTGTGGGGTCGAGACTTGTTACAACAATGGAATACTCAGATTAATATCCCTCCAATCTCAGAAACAAATCATAAACCTTTCTGAACCAGAGCTACTTTCTGTGTTAAAGTCCTTATATAGAATTTCTGTTCTGCCTTCTCATTGGTTGTAAACCCAACCACATGACCGCCTTGTCACGGCCTGTCTGTATAGACCTACAGGTTTTCCAAGATTGGTATTGAGATTAAAGGCATGTGTATCCAATACTGGCTGTATCCCTGAACACACAGAGACTTAACTCTGTGTGTTCAGGGATACAACCTACCAAGTGCTGGGATTACAAGCGTACCCCACCACTGCCCTGCTTTCCTATGGCTTGCTAATAGCTCTGACCCCTGGGCAACTTTATTTATTAACATACAAATAACATTTTAATACAAATAAAATATCACCATATTTCCCCTTTTCTATTTTAATAAAAGGAAAAAGCTTATAACTAACATAAGAAAAACTATATACAAAAGTACAATAACTATATACAGTATATACAAGTAATAAATACCTAAACAATGTCTAGTTCATTTGTATTTGACAAATTCAGAGAAAATAATTCCATTATCTATCCTATCGTATCTAATTCACTTTCTATCCTAATTAATTTTCAACTATAACTAATTAATCTTCAACTCCCTCAGAGACCCAAGAAGGAAATAATATTACCTAACAAAAATAAAAACAGGAAGTACATGCAAGCAACTTCCAAAAAATTGTGAGTTGAGAGAAACAACCAGATGCCTGGACAGTCATCTGAGATTTCTCCGCAGTGTTGGGGCATCATTTTCAGCCTATAGGCTTAGCATATCTGACAGACTCATTTGTGAAGTAGAATGTACACAAGGTCAACAGTTCAACCTCACATTGGGTGAGAGCAGTCTATATACCAGAAACACCTGAATTCCACTAGTGTCATGTTATGATTCAGGATTTTAAATTCTGGAAATTGTTGATGGTTTTTGAATTCACCTGTCCATTCTTCTTGGCTATGTGTGTATGTGGCTTCATCTCAGCATTCCGTTCTTCTCCACATCCCTCTATTAAATGCCATCCTACTATTGAGAGGTGTGAGCTTAATTACTCTTCAAGAATAACTGTTTTAGCTGGTGTTTCATTGCACATCAGAAGCCATCGGCCCACTGCCTGTTCAGCTGCCTTCAAAGAAAAGGGCACTGTACCTTTTCTGGATTGCGAAGGCCACCTCAGGGATGGTGCCATATTGTCCTGGCCTCAGAAGATGTCTTTTGATAAAGCCATAACCACACTTGTTTGACAAGAATCAGTAGTCCTTTGTTTTGTGTCCTGTCTGTCCTGTTTGTCAGCAGTTGATTCGAGGATACTTTGTTGTCCAGTGGCTAACTTTTGCCACAATGAAAGTTAACTCCAATTGCAGTTTCTTCAATGCCCATATTTTCTCTGAAGTAGATTGGTACTGCCCGGAGCCAACATGCCTCATAGTCATAAAAAAAAAAGAAAAATTTTCTAAGTTATTAAAACATTTTAAATGCCATATTCTGTAGATCTCTGAAGGGTTTGAAGATAACCTGTCTATCTAAAATATATTAACTCAATCTTGAAAACATACCTAATACTAGTACAAGTTCTATTATAATGTCTAACTACTAACTTTCATTTCTTTATATCCTAATAGTTGGTAATAACAACATTCAAGGATCAGAAAATTGCATTACATTGTTAAATGAACGGTATAAGTACAATTAGAAATATACAGATAGCATTTTCTAACAATATCAATTTCAATATATATAATTTGTATACAATATAAAACAATCCAATCCAATGTAAAGTATTTACATTTTTCTTTTCTTTTCTTTCTTTCTTTTTTTTAAACAAGAACCTTAAATCTAATTTCCTTTGCTTAGCCCTTTTCCTAACCCTTGACAACAACTTATACCCAACCCCCCTAATCAATGAAAATTATCCCAGACCCCAAAACCATTAAAAGACCTAAAAAACCACCTGCTCCACACCACCTCTTTGGGAATGTGGGCATCATATTCTTGAAATTGATTCCTGCTGGGTATGGGCGAAGGTAACTTTATCCTCAAAAGAAAAATTTTAGGTTAATTGTCAAATTCTAGGAAAGGTAACTATATCCTTCATTATCCAGTCTGTGTATAATGCCAAAGTTCAGGGCTTATCTCAAATCCTTATTCATGTAGTCTTTGAGACTGGATCATCTCAGATAGCTCTCTCAAAATTGCTCTGAGAATTTTGTAGTTCAAAGCTGATCTGTAGATGATGTTTGTCAGCTTAGTGATGTTATTGCTGTCCACGTGGAATTGTTGTTGTTGTGGGGCTCCACCTTCTTCCTGGAAACTTCAGTTGATGTTAGGCCTGGCCATGATTTCCTGCAGAAAACTGATAAGAGACTCCAACACAAAGACATTTTAGAATTAGTTAGTACTCTATATGACCATTCATATCTTATCAAAGTTTAAAATGTATATATATCTATATATATTAATCTTATAAATTTTGATATAAAATTCATACTTTAAGATAAGTTTAAAGAATCAGAATAGAATCAAAGAGTTGAGATTAGTAATAGAATAGTCCCTTAATTAATTTGGCTTTTCTCCTGTCCCATAGCAGAAGATGGCTCTTTTCTTCTGGCATAATACAAGGAGTTTGCATTTTCCTTTTAACAACATGCTTGAGTTTAAAGAAGGAGAGAGTCATTCTCCAACTCCAAAGTCAGCTTTAAATTTTAATTGAACTGGGACTATTAGAAGACCAATAGTGTTAAATCTTTAAAGAAAAGCAGAAACAAACATTTAGGAAGACATAAAATTTTTTAGATAATATATACCCATACGCCATTTCACTCTGTTTCCTGGGATAGATGATTTGTCCCTTTTCTTCAGTTGTCTCATTTGTCCAGTGTTCTTCAAATTCCTTAACCTTCATTGTCCTAAAAGACAAAACAAAAACCTTTCCCCAAGGTTTTTTTGGGATGTTCCTTTTTGGCCAGTTATTATCTAATTAAATGAAAAGGCATGTGTTACTGGTATAAGTTAGTTTAAATTGGATGTTCATGCTAGTTGATGAACTATCACCTCCTCTAATTAAGAGGTCTCTCTTGTTCAAATTGAACCTTTATAAATTTTGATGGTACCCACAGCTTATCTTCTCCTGTAGAAATAAAAGCAAAACCTCTTTCCCAATGTAACACATATTCTGGTTTCCATTCTGAGGTTAGCACATCCTTAAAGTATATAGGCTGATTTAATTCTGTAGTTTTTTCTATTATCCAATGTCTCTCTGCAGCTGTCGTTCCTTTCTCATTGGCACTGAAAAAATTCAAAGTTAATAGAGCATTATGTAGTCTATTTCTGGGTTTTTTTTGTTACTCCTTTCTGTTTATTTAGCATATCCTTTAGAGTTCTGTTTGATCTTTCTATAACTACTTGACCTGTAGGGTTATGTGGTATACCTGTAACATGGTTTATATTGTAATAAGCAAAAAATGGTTTCATTTTAACATAGACATATGATGGAGCATTGTCAGTTTTTATTTGTGCAGGTATACCCATGATGGCCATAACTTCTAGCAAATGAGTGATTACAGAATCAGCTTTTTCAGAACTCAAAGCAGTTGCCTATTGGAATCCTGAATAAGTATCGATGGTGTGGTATACATATTTCAATTTTCCAAATTCTGCAAAGTGAAACATGTCCATCTGCCAGATTTTATTCCTCTGAGTACCCTTTGGGTTACATCCTGCTGGTAATGGCGTTTGATTGTAGAAGGAACAAGTATGACATTATAGTGGCTCTAACTTTTAAGAGAGGGAGGTCTTGCAACCCTATACTTTCATCATCTTTCCATTCCATACTTTGCTCATTAATATGTCTCTAGGGCAGACTTGTATGCCACATCATTTTCTAAGTGTACAGTGGAAAGAGTCTTGTAATC
Organism: Peromyscus eremicus; assembly: GCF_949786415.1. NCBI lineage: Eukaryota > Metazoa > Chordata > Mammalia > Rodentia > Cricetidae > Peromyscus > Peromyscus eremicus. The sequence goes on along the minus strand of NW_026734286.1, from coordinate 4,865,333 downwards.
TGAACTGTGGCCAACTCCTCTAGCCCACCTAATCTTGTTGACCTTTCTGAGTTTACATTTTTTTAAATATCTTGTTCCTGTGTAAGTAGAGGGATAGATGTTTCAAGTATGTCTCATTTCCCCACGAAGAGACCTCTGGTTTCTTTATATGTCACAACCTCCAAGGCATAAGGGAGACCTTCAAGTAGATAAGTATATCTCCCTCAAAGTGGGGGTGGGGAGGAATAGTATGTCCAGGACTTTCCTGGGGAAGCTCAGAAGCAGCATTCCTGGGAGAAGGCATAAATGATTCATAAGGAATTTTCCATCAATCCAATACCCCCACATTGTACAAATATTAAAAGTGCCCCAGATATGTAACAGGAGGAGGTGAAAACCAAAGGTAGCATGGCAGTCATCATGTGGCTCAACTTTGCTGGATCTTTGTCAAGAAGCTGTGCTGGCTTTATGACTTCTACCATTTCATTCAGCTATGGCTGTGCCAGTTTTAGTCTCCTCTTCCCACCAGGTCCTCCATTGTAACTGGTTACAGCCTCTAGGACAACTGTAATCAAATCTTTCCAGTCTTGAGGGATAATTCTATTATAAGTTGACCATGAGTTTAATATTTGCTTTACAAACAGAGAATGCATATCATTTGAGACTATAGCTTCCTTGAATTTCCTCAAATCTAACATTTGTACTGGAGTCCAGTCAGTTCTTACACAGCCTTGAACATTTGGCAGTTCCTATAAAGTTACTGGATAGATTGAGTTTGGCTGTTTTAAAGCCTTAAGTTCTTTCTCTGTAACCATATAATGGAATGCTGAGATAGGCTCACCTTGAAATTCTTCTGTCTGGGTCTGAATATCTTTACAGTCTATCTTAACAAGTTTTTCTAAAACTTTTATTTTGGCACTGATATTAACCAACTCTTTAATGATAAAAAAGATCAAACAAAAATATTCATAATTGACATTATGTAAATCCCATCAACACAAATTATCTTCTCATTTAATTGCTCCATTTTCAGACTGCCTAATGTGCTAGGCAACCAGAGACCAAATTCCCTCCATTGTAAAATTGTTTCCCAATTTTTAATGTAGGAAAAAAATCTGTTTAATTAATTTCTCCATTTAAGAAATCTTAATTGACTCACCAACTCTGCTGACAGCTCAGAACAGTAGAAGCCTGAAGGAGTTTCAAGGCAGCCACCTGGTGTGGTAGCAGTCTGAGATGGGAATTCAGAGAAAGCCCACAACTCACCAGGAGAGAAGAAGCCAAAGAGACTCCTGCCTATGTAGGGTGGATACTCTGGCCATGTGCGGCTGGGGCCTGAGCCCCAGGCAAGTGGCTTTTTTGGGAATTCGTGCCACAAATGTTGGGTCACCAAATATAACAAGAATTGCTAAATGATCTTATTAATAAAAAACCCCCACAGAACCAGATATTGGGGTGAAAGCTGAAAGACCAGAGGAATAGAATAAGCCAGCCATAAATTCTTAATGCTAGGAAATCTTCAGCCCAAGAGAGCTACTTCCTATATACTTACACCTATATACCTTTCTGTACCCTGCCATCTTACTTCCTCTCTCAGCCCAGCTACATCACTTCATCTTTCAACCCAGCTTTGTACAGAACCTCAGACCTCTATGGTTAACTGCTGGGATTACAGGCATGTGCCGCCACCACTTCTGGCTCTGTTCCTAATATGACCTTGAACTCACAGAGATTCAGCTGAATCTCTGCCTTATGAATGCTAGGATTAAAGGCATGTGCTACCACTGCCTGACTTCTATGTTCAATATAGTGGCTGTCTTTGTCCTTGGATCCCCAGGCAAGCTTCATTTGTTAGAGCACAAATAAAATATCAACACACACTACCTCAGAGTGAAAGGTTGGGAAGAGACTTTCCAGTCAAATGGACTTAAGAAGCAAGCTGATGTAGCTATCCTTTTTTTAATTAAGAAATTTTTATCCATTTTACTAACCAACCACAGATACCCCTCTCTTCCCTCCTCCCATCCCTCAGCCTTCCCCACACAATCCACCCCACCATTCCCTACTCCAAAATATAAGGCCTCCCATGGAGAGTGATCAGAGCCTGGTACACTCAGTTGATGCAGGTCCAAGCACCTCCCACTGCATCAAAGCTGTGCAAGGTGTCCCACCATAGGCAGTGGGCTCCAAAAAGCCAGCTTATGCACCAGGGATGGATCCTGATCCTACTGCCAGTGGTCCTCTTAATAAGATCAAGCCACACAATTGTCTCACTTATGTAGAGGGCCCAGTCCAGTTCCATGCAGGTTCTACAGCTGTTGGTCTAAAGTTCATGAGTTCTCACAAATTTGGTTTGGCTTTCTCTGTAGGTTTTCCCATCATGATCTTGATGCCCCTTGATCATAGAATCCCTCTTCTCTTTCTTGGATTGGACTCCTAGGGCTCAGCCTGGTGTCTGACTGTGGATCTCTGCATCTGCTTCCATCAGCTACTGGATGAAGAATCTATGATGACAGTTAGGGTATTCTCTAATCTAATTACTGGGGTAAGCCAATTCAGACACCTTATCCACTATTGATAATAGTCTAAGCTTGGGTCGTTCTTGTGGATTCCTGGGAACTTTCCTAGCATCCGATTTCTTCCTATCTCCATGATATCTCCCTCTATTATGGTATGTCTTTTATAGCTCTCCCACTCCATCCCTGTTCCAGCTTGACCATCCGATTCTCTTCTATTCTCATAGAATAGAAGTCCATCCACTGCCTTTTATTGTGCTCCCTTACCCCCAGGATTATTCAGGAGATCTCATCTATTTCCCCTTTCCAGGGTGATACATGTCTTCCTCTTAGGGTCCTCCTTGTTAGCTAGCTTCTCTGGAGCTGTGGGTTTTAGTCTGGTTATCATTTGCTTTACATCTAGTATCTACTTATGAGTGAGTACATGCCATGTTTGCCTTTCTGAGTCTGAGTTACCTTACTCAGGATGATATTCTCTAGTTCTATCCATTTGCCTGCAAATTTCATGATGTCATTGTTTTTTACTGCTGAGTAGTACTTCATTGTATATATGTACCAGGTTTTCTTTATTCATTCTTCAGTTGAGGGGCATCTAGGTTATTTCAAGGTTCTGGCTATTATGAATAATGCTGCTATGAACATAGCTGAGCATGTGTCCCTATGGTATGATTGAGCATTCCTTGGGTATATGCCCAAGACTGGTATAGCTGGGTCTTTTATTTATTTATTTTTCTATTATCAGCTTGATACAGTATAAATTCTTATCCTAATAGTGAAATGTTTGATTGAGGCTTGCCCAGTAATTGAGTAAAACCAAAACTTATTATAAGCCATAGTCATCCTAGGGTCTCCCCTGCTATATAGCCTCCCTGGTTCTGTGGGCTGCAGTCTGATTGTTCTCTGTTTTATATCTAGAATCCACTTATGAGTGAGTACATACCATGCTTGTTCTTCTGGATTTGGGTTACCTCACTCAGGATGATATTTTCTAGTTCCATCCATTTGCCTGCAAATTTCATGCTGTCGTTGTTTTTCTCTGCTGGGTAGTACTCCATTGTGTATATGTACCACATTTTCTTAATCCATTCTTCAGTTGACGGGCATCTAGGTTGTTTCCAGGTTCTGGCTATTACAAATAGTACTGCTATGAACATAGTTGAGCATGTATCTTTGTGGTATGATTGAGCAACAATTCTTCACAAACTTGGAAAGAAAAATACTCAACTTCATATGGAAAAACAAAAGACCCAGGATAGCTAAAAGAACCCTGTATAATAAAGCAACCTCTGGAGACATTACCATCCCTAACATCAAGCTCTACTATAGAGCTACAGTAATAAAAACAGTTTAGTATAATAAAAACTGACATACAGACCAATGGAATTGAATTGAAGACCCTGGCATTAATCCATGCACATATGAACACCTGATTTTTGACAAAGAAGCCAAAACTATACAATGGAAAAAGAAAGTATCTTCAACAAATAACTGGGTCTTGAAGTAGATTGATTCCCAATTTTCTGAATAGTCACCATACTGATTTCCAAAGTGGCTATACCAGTGGCTATACCAGTTTGCACTCCCACAAACAGTGGAGAAGTGTTCCCCTTGTTCCATATCCTCTCCAACATAAGCTGTCTTCAGTGTTTTTTTATCTTAGCCATTCTGAAAAGTGTAAGATGGCATCTCAGAGTCATTTTGATTTGTATTTCCCTGATGAATAAGGATGTTGAGCAATTCCTTAAGTGTCTTTTGGCCATTTGAAAGTCTTCTATTGAGAATTCTGTTTAGTTCTGTAGCCCATTTTTTAATTGGATTGTTTGGTATTTTGATGTCTCATTTATTGAGTTCCTTATATATTTTGGAGATCAGCACTGTGTCACATGTGGTGTTGGTGAAGATTGTTTTCCACTCTGTAGGCTGTTGTTTTGTCTTATTTACTGTATCCTTTGTTTTACAGAAGCTTCTCAGTTTCAGGAGAAGTCCCAATTCTTAATTGTTGCTCTCAGTGTCTATGCTACTGGTGTTATATTTACAAAGTGGTCTCCTGTGCCAATGCATTCAAGGCTACTTCCTACTTTCTCCTTTATCTTCACGTTACTGGATTTATGTTGAGATCTTTGATCCACTTAGGCTTGAGTTTTGTGCATGGTGATAGATATAGATCTATTCTACCTGTTGACATCCAGTTAGGCCAGCACCATTTTCTTGAAAATGCTTTCTATTTTTCCATTGTACAATTTGCCTTCTTTGTCAAAAATCAGGTGTTCATAGGTGTGTAGATTGATGTCAAGGTCTTCAATTTGATTCCATTGGTCCACATGTTGGTTTTTATGCCAATACCAAGCTGCTTTTATTACTATAGCACTATAGTAGAGCTTGAAGTCAGGAATGGTGATGTCTCCAGAAGTTGCTTTATTGTACAGGATTGCTTTATGTAGACAAATTTCTAAACAGTCTTATTAAATAAGAAACACAGAGCCAAATATAGGGGTGAAAGCCATAGAGATCAGGGAAATAGTGAGAGTCACCAGCTAACCTTAGCTCACCACACTGCTATCGCTTCCCAAAAGAGAGAGCTACTTCCTGTCTACCTAGGCTCTTATTGCCTTGCTGTTCTGCCCTCTTATTGGCTCTTAGCCCAGCTACCTCACTGCCCTATCACTGCCTGTCTATACAGACCTCCAGGTCTCTATGGTTGGTACTGAGATTAAAGGCATGTGTCACTACTCTTGATTGTTCCCTAGTGTGTCCTTGAACACGCAGAGACTCTGCTAGCCATGTGATCAGATTAAGGGCATGTGCTATCACTGCCTGACTTTTGTTTATAGCTGGCTATGTCCTATGATCTCCAGGCAAACTTTATTTATTAACATGCAAATAAAATATCTCCACATTTCAGCACAAATAAAATATAACCACAGTTTTAGCTATCCTGGGTTTTTTTGTTTTTCTATATGAATTTGAGTATTGTTATTTCCAGGTCAGTGAAGAATTGTGTTGGGATTTTGATGTGAATTGCATTGAATCTGTAGATTGCTTTTGGTAAGATTGACATTTTTATTATGTTGGTTCTACCTATCCATGAGCATGGGAGGTCTTTCCATTTTCTGATATCTTCTTCAATTTCTTTCTTCAGAAACTTAAAAAGTTCTTGTCATACAGGTCTTTCACTTTCATAGAGTTACCCCCGAGATATTTTATATTATTTGTGGCTATTGTAAAAGGTGATGTTTCTCTGATTTCTTTCTCAGCCCATTTATCATTTTTATATAGGAGAGCTACTGATTTTTTTAAGTTAATCTTGTATCCTGCCACATTACTGAAGGAGTTTATCAGCTGTAGGAGTTCCCTGGTAGAATTTTTGGGATCACTTATGTATACTATCATATTGTCTGCAAACAGCAAAAGTTTGACTTCTTCCTTTCCAATTTGTATCCCCTTGATCTCTAGATACATCAACTTCTGCACTAGCTTTGAGGACACCAACTGCGTGAGGATTGGCAGGGAAACAGCAGATGTGGTGGCCCAAGTACTACAGGAACACATCATTCCTAGATTTGGCCAGCCACCCCCATACAAATGGACAACGGGCCAGCCTTCACTTCTAGGGTCATGAAGCTCCTGTCAGAAGCTCTCAACATTTCCTGGAAGCTCCATATTCCTTACCTCACACAATCCTCAGGAAAGGTTGAGAGGCCAATGGACTCATAAAACAACAGCTCACTAAGCTCTCCATTGAACTCAGGTTGTCTTGGCCTTTCCTTCTCCACATGGCCCTTACCCACCTATGGGCCACCCCAAGCTCTCCTACAGGCCTGAGTCCTTTAGAGCTCCTTTACAGAAGGCCCTTCCTCCTCAATCACAACTTTCCAGCCCAAACTCCTCCACTGTCAAGGTACCTCCCCTACCTCTCCCTTTTGAGGTCTCTTCTCTGTTCACATGCTGACAGCTATCTCCCTGCTGCAACACCAACACACCCAACTGCCCCTGAGCCTGCCCCACTCTCCCCAGGGGACAGAATACTCCTCAGACAGCTAGCTCCTAAATCTCTTTGGACCCAATGGATAGGACTTTATACTGTGATCCTCACCAACTCCTCAGCTGGCAAGCTCCTGGGACATCTCTTCTGGTGCCATCTCTCCAGGTTCAAGCAGGCACCTATTCAGGATACACGGTCTGTCCAGCAGCTGGGACCCTCCACCCTCCTGATTTCCAAAATGTCCCAATGAAGGGCCTATCTGCTCTTACACCTTGTGCAAATAGGACAGATGTTAATAATCTATTTTTTCCCTAGCAACTTACTTTCTCTGCTTCCTCAAGAAACAGATGCCTGAGGTTTCCAAGATAACAATTAACCAGATGCTCCTCCACTCACACCTCCTGATGTGAGTCCACCAACTCCCAACTCCCAACTTCTCCAGTCACCTCATGCCCACAGGAAGTAGCCAGACTTGAACCAATGCCCCTATACCCAAAGAGTTTGGAATATCCTGGTGGAAGCTCCATCTCAGCTCCTGGCACCCTGGCATCCATATACCCAAAGAGTCTGGAATATCCTGGTGGGCCTCCACCACTCTGCCAGAGCCTGTTGCCCAGAAAGTCCCATCAAACATGGCTACTCCCCCAAAGATGTGCAAGACCACTCCCTCAGGGTATTTAAACTGCCCCCCAAAAAGACATGTAGTTTTTCAGTCCCTGTCTCCTCTCTGAGGGAGCCAGAGAATCATCTGGGAACACTTCACTCATTAAACTGGGGCTTATTCTAATTTGGTCTGATTTGCTCTGATTTGGATTGCTGCATCAGCAGAGCTTATCAGGGTGCAAAAACTTTTCACAGATCTTTAATTTTATGGCCATTGGATTACATTTCTTTCCTTATTTATACATTTAATTGTGTGTTTCAAGAAGCCTGTTCACCACACCATTTTTGTTTTTTTTTGGCAATGGAAAATCCCCTGTTTTTGGCAACAAGAGACCAGTTGAAGGGTACGCATGGAATTGTAAATTCTGTATTTCAATTTCAAACTATAAACTCCCACAGCTTCTATTTTTCTTATACAACCAGACACTTAAAGTGGGCATCAGTGAGAAAAGGTAAAGATAAATATGACTTCCTGGTCTGTAGTCACATTAGCTAATACGTTTCCTGTATTTGTCTTCCTCAACTCCCTGGTTCAGACCTGAGGGTAGAGGGAGTTAGACTATGAAAAAAACATAAGACTCATTAGTAGTAGAGAGACAGGGAATGGAAGGACTTGGTGCCAATGAAACTTAACTTTAATGGTTCCATAGTCTGGGAGACAGTCCATTTGATGGCAGCATCTATGGCTTTCACTTTCTTGACCTGTGTGTGGTGAATCTATGGTGTAATGCCAGATATTACCACAGCCATAGGAGTAGAGAGAATCACCATGTAGGGTCCTTTCCTTTCCACGTTGCTTCCAGAACCCCTTTAGAGATTTGCTTGACCCAGATAATTCACCAGTCTTGAACAAAAGGAAACTGGTAGTGGACCTGTGGACTTGCTGGTAGGCTGACTCTCTTGTATGATGAATAACCTGTATGGAAGACTGGAGAGCCTGTAATGATGAGAAAGGAATGGTTAGAGAGTTCTGCAAGCTGCTGGTCTCTGAGCCAGAAAAACAGTGGGGAAGATCTTCTAGACCCAATCTCATAGGGGAAAATCCCTGCCATATGGGGTGCAGTGGACCCCATGTGAAGCAAAGGGAAGGAGATCAACCCACTCTTTGCCAGACTCTAACGAGTTTTGTTAGTTTATGTTAACATCCTCTTCATTCTTGCTTCTTGCTCAGAACTGAGGTCTATATGCACAATGAAGTTCCCAAGCTATCCCTTAAAACTTTTTCTATAAATTGAGAGATTTGGGATATGAAACTTGGGCCACTGTTGGAAACCACTGCTGGAGAAGGATGGAGGACCAGTTCTCTGAGTTTTTAAAGCTTTAACTTGTGCAGTTACAGTCCAGGTAGGGAATGTTTCTACCTACCCAGGAAAGTTGTCTATAAAAATTAGCAAGAACCTGCATCCTCCTCTGGCAGGCTGGGTCTAAGTGAAGTCAGTTTCCTAGAGTTTGCTGGGTTGCTGGCCTCTCATTCAAACACATTCCTAGGAAAGGGTTCTGTGTTTCGGATTTACTTGAGCACAAACCTAGCATCTGGCTGAGACATCCCAGTTTTGGTTTCTCAGCTGAGGTACCTGAGGGGAAGGTTAAACTTACAGGTTTCTGTTTGGATGTAGAAACCTTTTGTTTACCATGCTGGAGAATGAACTGATACTCCCTGCTGTAAGGGGCTAGTTGAAATGCTCTGGCAGAGGACTATGGGGAACAAGGGAGCTCTCTCCAGGCTTTTCTGAGGAGGTGCTTAACATTATGTTCACAACTGGGTAGAAAAGGGGCAAGGGCTATTCTCAAATAAGAGCAGGAAGATAAGAGCAAGTGTCAGGACAGGAATAGGGCTTGGTCCTGGGACTCAGAATCGAATTGCTTATTTCCTTCTTGAGTCTCAATCAGAGCAGAAGCCAAAGAAAGTCCCATACTAGAAGCAGATTTCTTTACTGACCTCAAAGTAAACTGCAGCCATCCAGAGCTTCAAACTTACCTGGGAGGCCCTGACTCCTTATACTAAAGAGGAATAGAGCTTTGATGTCAAAGTAAAATAGTACTTCTGAGGTCTTTAAGTATTTTTGTTACAAAAAAAGGTGTTTTTTCTCAATACAATACATTCAACAATACATGGTTGTAAATTAAGAAGTGTTTCACACATCAAAAGGTTCCATTGGACACATTCAAGTAAAATCATAAAATATCCAAGATAAACAATGACACAGCCAAATATGACTTGGTAAAAGTTAGAAGGTTGTTTATTCAGCTGGGGTGGTGGTGGTGGTGCACACCTTTAATCTCAGCACTTGTGAGGCAGAGGCGAATCTGGTCTACAGATAAGTTCTCCAACAGCCAGGGCTATACAGAGAAACCTCATCTCAAAAAAAAAAAAGTGGGAAGAGAAAAATTATTCTGTATCCAGAAGAACCATTGAGGAATCTTCACCTCTAAAGAAGTGAACTGAAAGCATCAGATGAAATTTATGAGCAAGCTGAGTGTTTACTCAACACTGGAGGCAGGCAGATGGACCATTGAGTTTCAGTGGTGCCATTACTGGCTACCTGCAGAGGTATTGTGTACCCAATGCAAAACAATCAAGGTCATGCTTCCTATCACTTCCAGTCAACACACACACTAAAACAGAGCCTGCAAGAAGCAGAAAAAACTTGTTATCATGGAACCCTAAAATTACAGCAGTTACAATATTTACCTACCTTAATGTAAACTATTTTAAGTGATGAAATAGTTATTTGTAGCACAAAAAGCCTATAGTGTCAAAGCCTCCTGAGATTCTATAATTTTTCATTCTTTTTTTCCCAAATGAAATGTTTTCCTGCTGAAGTACATGGAATTGGAGTAGCATTTTGTGTACATAATGTATTTTAGAGGAAAAATTAGGTCGCCAACACAAGCCAAAGTTCTATCATTAGATGGAGCATGGATGTGAATTTTCTTCTGTGATATAGCCATTCATTCACTTGGAAGTAATTCCTAACTCACATCCCTAAAAGTAACCCTCGTCCTGATAATACTGCTGGGAAGGGATAACAAAGTGTGGTTAGCCACTGAATCCAATGGTGTTTCAGAAGAGCTGCCAGGTAACCATAGCAGCAGGAATCCCAAGTCTTACTATTTGTTGTAAAAATAATAAGAGGCAAATTATTCTGAGAATGGTTAGTGAAATGTGTTTGTTACTGTAACTACATCTGAAGCATTGCATTGCACCAGGGATTCTAAATAAGAATTCCCTGATGCTTGCTGTATGTTCACAATATCAGCAATAGTGACTCATAGACCAACATCATCCTCCTAAGGTGGTAGTCCCAAAGGGGACGAGTGGTTCCAAGAATTGGAGAAATCCTAACTGGGAGGGCAGTTCTTCCCATGGTGGCAGTCCTGGAGGTCATGAAGGTTCCAGGGTTGGGGCTTGGCACATTTGACAATATTGTAAGTACAAGGTAAATGTTGTGATTTCATACAGAGAGAGAATTAGGAGGTACAGTAATGACAATCAAATTAAAGAATTCACTCATACCCATCACAATCCCTGTAGGTTACATTTTATACCCTTTGACTAGCCATATCCTTACTCACATTTGGCTAAAATTTATCAGTCTTTCAAAATGGAAACACTTAACCATTTAGTTATAGAAGGAAGTTATTTAGACAATAAATATCATGTGTGATAAACCTATTGTTATCTTCATACCCAATAATGAAAACGTCAAAGCTTTTCCTGTGAGGCCAAGAATAAGGCAAACATGCATACTTCTGCCATAGTAATTTATAACAGTACTAGAAGTCCTAATGAAATCAATTTGACAAGAAAATGAAATAGGAGACTGCTAGACACTAAGGTGAAGACACAATAACTTTGAACACAAGGCATAAATCAAGCTGCAATTGAGCTGAAAGCTTCATCTCTGTTGGACAGTATCTGTATTGCCAGAGGTGCTAAACAAACTGCTGTGGAGAAAATTTATCAATGCCTTTCCTATGTGTGGACCCTGCATTCTACTCCAGCAGTCTCAGTCAAGGTGTGCCCATTGATAAAATAGACATGACTGTAACCAATATGGGGCTGGTTATATGCAGGTACATGCCTGGTGCTGAGATCTGATCTCAAGCTTGTGGCTGAGAATATCACAGGCACTGATATCCTAGGTAAGGGAAGAATTTACTAGTGATGTTTCATTAAATAATTAAATTGACACACACCCCAACTGCCTTCTAAATATATATATTTATACCCAACGACTAATGTTACCCTAATCCTGAGTCAGAGAAGCTTTGTTTTACACAGGGCAACAGTTAATGAGAGATTCATAAACAGTATACTTGCTCAGAATAAGTGAATGATGAGTTTTCAGCCCTAATTAGGATATCTATATCTTCCCTTCTGAAGCCCAAATAATGCAGAAAGATTGTAAGAGCTAGAGAGTAGTGAGTAGTGAGGGGAGCTGTGGAGCACTGTCATCTGGATATGACCCGGCAATTGCAATCATGAACACAGCTGTGGGGCTACCTAGATTAAAAAAGACCTACATTTTAAAAAAGACATGCAAGTAGTGGGGGTCTAGTTGTGAAGAAGGGAGTGGGAGGGTTTAAGAGAGGATAAGTGAATGAATATGAATACAACACATTGTATACATGCATGAAACTGGAAAAAATTAAAAAAATAACTTGTATGTAAGAAAATAAGTGTTTTTTGTTTGTTTGTTTTTTTACTGATAACATGCTCTTCAAGCTAGAAAAATTGTAAAATCTATACTAAAAATCAGGCAGGACTAATAAATTTCAGTTAAGTTATAACATTGAAAGCAACACCCATAATTTGTTCTCAAGCACTGATGAAAGATTCTATGAAAAATAAATTAAGAAAATGATCCCATTTCCAAAGGCATCAACTAGAATAGAATATTTGGGAATGGGTTTAATCAAAGGGTAATAAATAAGCCTTTGTTTTGAAAACTATATAGTTGATAAAAGAAATTTTAGAAACCAGAAAAAAGTAAAAAGATACATAATATAAAAAGATGGGAAAAAGACATGTAGCTTAGGCTGCCTTGTATTCACTATGTAGCCAAGGATGACCTTGAACTTCTCATCCTCCTGCCTCTGACTCCTAAGTGTGGGGTTACAGGTGTGTACCACCATGCCAGTTTATGGAGGATCAAACCCAGGGCTTCCAGAATACCAGGCAGATTCTCTACCGACTGAGCTACAGAGCCCAGACCTCAAAATAGATGTTTGAAAACACATGGAACTAGAATCTCTTTAGATAAATCCTCTGTTTGGTGATCTTATTCTTAATTTACCAGTACTAGGATTTGATACTATAGCTTCATGCAAGTTATGCATCTGTTTGACCACTAAGCTCTATATATCCGCAACTTACTTCTTATTGTTGCATTTTGAAAAAAAAAAAAAAAGAGAGAGAGACAGAGTCTTACTAAGTTGCCCAGGCAGATCTTGAATTTTCAACCTTCTGATGCTAAACCTGAATATATGAGGAGAAACATCAAATCCATGACTGTCCAATTAAAGCAAGCTTTATTTTAGAGGTACACCGGGACTGGCCACCTCACCCAAGCAGTCTTAACCTAAGTTGGGATTTGAGAGAGCAGCCCATTACTGGTTTTTGGATGCCATTTATGGGGAAAGATTATGTTAATGGAAAACAGTTGTAAGTGTGTTTACAGGGTCAAGACAATTGGTTATTAGAAAATATACAATGAAAGTAAGAATGAAAGCATTATGTGGAAGTCACACATTATGGGGTAGATCATCAGGAGTAGAGATCACAAAACTGAAAACATTTTGTAAGGCAAAGAGCAGTCATACATCATGGGGTCATGAGTTCAGCAAGGCAAAGGGTGGTCATACATCATGAGGTCACAAGGGCAGTGCAGTTTTGCTGGGTACAATAGGTTTGGGAAACAGAAACATATTCTTGTAAAATATGAAGACTTACTAACAGTGTGGCTCCTGTTCTGGTTTCCCTCGTCCCTTGGCCTTCTAGTAGCTAGGATTAAGGGCCTTTGCTACCAGACCCAGCTGTGCCTAGTAAATATTTTTCTGCCAAAAATATCTTTATAGCCAGGACTGTTAGATTAGCCTTGTAATCTGAGCTACTGGTGAGAATAATACAGAAGTTCAAGGCCTGCCTAGGCTGCAGACTGAGTTCAAGACCAGCCTGGACAACTTAGACTCTGTCTCAAAATGAAAAATAAGAATTGGTTTGGGTGTGGAGCTTAGTGATAGAGTGCTTGGCTGTTATCTGCAATGCCTGAGACTTAATCTCCATATCAATATATATATATATATATATATATATATATATATATATATGCATGTATTTGTAACTTATATATAAAATATTATACACATTAAAACAATGAAGAGGAAATTAAATGAAAACAGTCAACTCTGAGCTTACGATAAAATTATTTTCCACATTTGCCTTAAAAAGTTTATCAGGGTATATGTCTTTAGATGTCTTCATTTTGGCCAGAGATACAAAAGGAGACTCTCTCAAAACAAAAGACAAAACCAAAAATAGAAACTAAGAGAAATCAGACCAAGGCTATGGGTGTTTCTGTAAACATAGAAGGATGCAAATGGCTCTTGTTATGTCAGCTGTAACTATGGTAGGCAGGGATGTGGGGAGAATCTACATATGGTAGGGTCATGGCTAGGGCTCTATGCCACGAGGCCAACTTCAAGCACAAAACAGCAGCAAAATCAATTAGAACTAGAACTTAGGAAGAAGATTCTAGAACCAAGAGAGTAAGACACTAGAGGCTCGCAGCAAGACCCAGCCAGGATGAGGCCTCCTAGGAGGAAGGAGCAGGGCCTGCCCTAGGCTACTGGGGCCGGAGGCATGTGACTGATGCCTGAGACACCTGTTCTAAAGCAACACTTACCAGGCACTAGCTTGCTACTGGGTCCTTGGTGTGGCTCACAGGTATCATTGGAAATCATATAACATTCTATGCCCAAGCCTAGAAAGAAATCAGGAGTCCAGTTGCAGAATTGTCAAGAGTTGGGCTAAACTGTTGCCCATGTCCCTTCCACTCCCTACTGCTGTGGGATGTTCTATATGTCAAATGTGTTGCTCTGATTGGTTAATAAATAAAACACTGTTTAGCCAGTAGCCAGGCAGGAAGCGTAGGCGGGACAAGCAGAGAAGAGAATTCTGGGAAGTGAAAGGCTGAGGCAGAGAGACACTGCCAGCCTCTGCCATGACAAGCAACATGTAAAGATACCGGTAAGCCACAAGCCATGTGGCAATTTAGATTAGTAGAAATGGGTTAATTTAAGATATAAGAACAGTTAGCAAGAACCCTGCCACGGCCATACAGTTTATAAGTAATATAAGCATCTGAGTGATTATTTTATAAGTGGGCTGTGGGACTTCCGGGGCTTGGCAGGAGCTTGAGAGAAAACTCTCAAGCTACAAATGGTGCCCAACGGGTTGGCAAGAGTTTCCACCTAAAACCTGAGAAAAGATTCTAAAACAGAGCTAAAAACAGCTTCCTAATTGTCTCTCTCAAGTAAGCGGCTGCTTGCCGGTTTGAGCTACGATGGTGGGTTCCTGGCATGTGAGTTTTGACCAGCAGTATGGCGGGAATGAGGCATCTGCAAGCAGCACATTACACTGCATGGTGGATTTAGTCTTTGCTAGTAAAAAAAAAAAAAAAAAAAAAAAAAAAAGAGGTTTCTGGGCTGCACGCTGCTTTGATAGAACTGCTTCTGATAGTTGATGGTACACATGGCTCCAGACCCAGAGCTGGTGGTAAACTGTACCATCGCCATGTTGGGAAGCTAAGGTGGGTGGAGCCAGCAGCCACAGCAGCCATTTTGGTCTTAGAATGCTGCAGTTTAAAGCAATAGGTTCACAATAAGACAGATTCAGATAGAATCGTTTACAATGTGTGTAAAATATACGTAGGCTTAAAAGAAAAAAAAAAGTGATAAAGAAATAGATAGTTTTAAAAATAAAGTCTTTAGCCAGGCGGTGGTGGTGCACACCTTTAATCCCAGCACTCGGGAGGCAGAGCCAGGCGGATCTCTGTGAGTTCGAGGCCAGCCTGGTCTACAAATCGAGTTCCAGGAAAGGCTCAAAGCTACACAGAGAAACTCTGTCTCAAAAAACCAAAAAATAAATAAATAAATAAATAAATAAATAAATAATAAAGTCTTTAAAGAGACAGTAAAGGTAGTATAAAAAATAAGCCACATAAAGATGGCTATCACACAGAAAATCTGGATTGTGTTGTCTTTGGGATTTTTAACTGCAGAAAAACATTTGATTGTAAAAGCTGTTGAGGTAAACAAATATGTATATTTTAAAGGTACCTTGACTTCAAAAATTGAATCTAAGGATATGTTGCTTTGGAAAGGAGGCTCTGCTTTTATTTCCACAGAAAGCCAGAGGCTACGGATTTGTTCCAGATTAAGATACATCAGGTTTGACCAGCCAAGACCCCCTGAAAGGTCTCCGATGACACCAAGGCCCAGATGATCCAACATCCAGAACCATTTCAAGACAACTGGCTCAGATGATACACCCTCACGAACTACTCCATAATCCTAAAATTTTCTTTGTGTCCCCATAAGATACAGCGCCCCCCCCCCCAGCAGGAAGTAGTAAGAGAAGCTACGCCCAAATTCCCAAATATACCAAGCTGGCTTTGGAGATGGAATTGGCTCACTCCTTCTCTAAACCCAAGCATATTCCTAAAATAAAAGGTTAAGAGATTCTTTTGTCCCATATCAGAAGAGCCCTCTGGTATGGACAGAGAAAAATCAGTATTTTTATTTAAAACAGGTTGATTATAAATGTGATCTCTTTCTAAAGAAAAGGGGATATGATATAGATATATAGGATATAACGATGATAAGATGAAAGGGTAGATTAATGAACCTACTTTTAAAGAGCAACAACTTGTTTAAAATGTTTTACATTGGTATAGATTTTAGTTCATTGATACAAGTTTAAACTTAATTTTGTTATACTGTATATATATTTCTATTCTTGTTTGAGGTATTATGTTTATGTAACTCTTTTAGATTGTAATGGATAATTAGGAAATACAGATTAATAATTAGTCTTCTATGATAGTCAAACTTGTAGCATGTTAGTTAAGTTTTCTAGGCATACATAGATATATTTCAGATAGACAGGTAATCTTCAAACACTTTAAAGACCTACAGAATATGGCATTTAAAATATTTTTAAAATTTTAGACTTTCTGGACAGTGAGACATGTCTGCTCCTGGTACTCCATATGGAGTTTATCTTCACCTTGGCAAAAATAGCCATTTGGGCAAGAAACTGTTCTTACGTGGACTGCTTGATCAACTGGACATGCAGGACCCATGGGAAGGTGACCACTGAACTTTGCTTGGCAAAATGGTCCTTTAGGTTCCTGCTTCACAGAGGAAACAGCCAGACATTCTACAGGACACAAAGAAAAATGATTGAGAGACTCTAGGCCTGTGGGCTGAAAACAGATGCCCCAACTTTACAAGAGAACTTTGGATGATTGCCCAGGCTGCCAGCTGTCTCTGTCTACCCTGCAAGACTCCTGAAAATTGCTTGCATCCTTTTCCCATTTCTCAGGTAATATTATATCCTTCTGAGGTCTTTGATGTAGTTGAAGACTACTTATAATTTTCCTTAGTTATGATAAAAGATAAGTTAGATATGAAACTTTAGACTCACAAATATAAGACAGGGTATCTTCTTAGATTTTACCAAGTACAAATAGACTAGTTATTATAAATAGACTAGACAGTGTAACTGTAATTTTTGCTTGATAATTGTTCTGTTATCTGTGATTTTACTATGTGAAAGTTAAAACCTTCCTTTTTGAAAAAAAGAAAAGGGGAAGTGCTGTGGGATGTTCTGTATGTCAAATGTGTTGCTCTGATTGGTTAATAAATAAAACACTGTTTAGCCAGTAGCCAGGCAGGAAGTATAGGCAAGTCAAGCAGAGAAGAGAATTCTGGGAAGTGGAAGGCTGAGGCAGAGAGACACTGCCAGCCTCTGCCATGACAAGCAACATGTAAAGATACCGGTAAGCCACAAGCCAAGTGGCAACTTATAGATTAGTAGAAATGGGTTAATTTAAGATATACGAACAGTTAGCAAGAAGCCTGCCACAGCCATACAGTTTATAAGCAATATAAGCATCTGAGTGATTATTTTATAAGTGGGCTGTCAGACTGCCGGGGCTTGGAGGAAGCTGGAGAGAAAACTCTCTAGCTACACCCTACTATGGTGAACCTAACTCTTAAGTCACCACTGTCTGCTTGCCCTTTACCTCTTCTCTGGAGACAGGGACAAGTCTCAGAAATCTGGCATTCACTTGAAGACACCTCTTACCACTCTTCAGGAATCTCCCAAATAACCTGCATTACTATGCCACCTTGTGCAGAAACCCAATAAATATACTTTTTAAACAATTGGATGAATGAATATACAGAACAAAAAGAAGGGATGAATGGATGCAATAAATTACTGAAGAAAATAAAATGGAAGGGGAAGACTGAGTGACTGATCACGCCCAATAGTAAATGTAGGAATGAGTCAAGACCTGTAACTAGAGACTCCCTGTTATAGTATATTATTTTAAGGTGGGTTACTTGTGTTTAAGCTCTGGAACATTTGCCTAACCACACAAAGATGTGTTCCATTAGTTTGATTAAATAAAATTAGCCTGCAGTCATGAGGCTGAGTCACCAACTAGCTGACAGGAAGCAGTAGGGAAGAGTCAGGTGGAGAAGGGCTTTTAAGTGGGGGCTGGTAGAAGGAGTCCTGACTTTTTGGGAGATGCAGTCAAGGAGAGGAGGTGGGCTCCTTACTATTCAGTCTCTCAGATCTGTAGAATTCCACCTCCACCTTTGAATATTGAGTTCTTTAGAGGGACAGAGATTTAGATAAGTTCCTTTCAAAGCCCTAAAGAGTCAGTGCCTGAGGGAACAGAATCCCCTCAGGCTGCAGCCCTTGAGGTGAACCATTTTGGTAGCAGAGTTGCAGTTGCTGATTGGGACAGACATTGCTTAAACAGCAGCAACAGTTATAAAGAAAGACAACTCTCAGCCTATGTAGACAGCAGTCAGGCCAGACTTCTTTGGTCCCCAGGTGGGACAAGTGGGAACACAGGACTGGGGACCATTCAGCTGCTCAAACCTGCCTGGTGCCTCAGACTTCTCATGCTTCTTGTCTGCTTCCCATGTCAGCACAGCTGAGTAGTAAGGGCACTCAGAATGGGGTGCTACTTCTGCTAGACAGACCCCCAAACTGGAAAGGCACATGGCATACATGAGAGTATGATCCTATTGGGCCCTGAAACCTGGGCTGGGGCCACTGGCATGACCGAGGCAATAAGGGGCCAAAGGAGACAATCAACAGCCAGTGCAACACATGCATAGAGTTAATCTTCTCCCTGTGCTTCCTATCCAAGCCTACAGTGGCCCCAGTCTCTGGACCCTCACACAGCAGCTGCCCACAGCCCTGGACCCATCCTCTATAGACCAAGGAAAAGGAGAGAAGGATGATGCAAGGGAAAATGGGCTGACTCCACACATGTCTCCTCCTCTCTCAATGAATCCTTGACCTGGGAAGACTAGAAGCAGAAAACCAATCCCCAGGCTCACTACTGGCTGCCTACATGGGGGTGATGTTTTAATCAGTGTTTTATTGCTGTGAAGAGACATTATGATCACAGCAACTCTTATAAAAGAAAGCACTGAATCAGGACTTGCTTAAAGTTTCAGAGGTTTAGTCTCTTTTCATACTGTATAACATGGGTAGATATGGTGCAGGAGATATAGTTGAGAGTTCTACATTCAGATCTTTAGGAAGCAGGAAGAGAGAGAGCCACTGGGCCTGGCTTAGCTTCTGAAACCTTTGAGCCCACCCCCAGTGACATGCTTCTTCCAAAAGGCCACACCTCCTAATCTTTCTAAGCTGTGTTACTCCCTAATGACTATGCATTCAAATATATGAGCCTATGGGAGCCGTACTTACTCAAACCACCACATTCTACTCCCTACCCCAATAGGCTTGTAGTCAGATCATAATACAAAAATGCATTTAGTCCAACTTCAAAAGTCTTTATAGTCTACCACACTCAACACTGGTTCAAACATCCAAAATCTGGTCTCTTCTGAGTCTCATAGCAGTCTCTTCAGTGTAACATCCTGTAATATCAAAATCAAATAGCAGATCCCATACTTCCAGCATGCGATGGCACAAAATAAACATTCTCATTCCAAAAATGAGTAAAGAAAACATAGTGAGGGGCAGCAGAGTGAGGAAATTCTGGACAAAAGCAAGACTACAAAACAGCTGGGCTGACTCCAAATTCTGCATCTCCATGTCTGATGTCAAACAGCTCTTCAGAATTCTAGCAACTTTCAGGTCTGTTGACATCAACACACTTTTTTCTCTTGGGCTAGTTCCACATACAGTTTGCAACTTTCCCTGGCAGGTATCCTGCTGTGGAATAATCCTTCTGAACACTGGGAATATGTATAATGTTGATTAGTTTAATAGAGAATATGACTGGCCAAAAGCTGAACAGGATAAAGTTAGGCAGCAGAGCCAAATAGAATTATGGGAAGAAGAAGGGCAGAGTCTCAGGAGTCATGGGAGTCTGAGGTCACCAGCCAGATGTTGAGGGAGCAGATTAGGATACTGCTGTGTTGCAAGAAGGTACTGCCAAGTGGCAAAACATACACTGGAAATATGGATAATTTAAATGTAAGACTTCTCTAGTAACAAGCCTGAGCTATTGGCCAGGCATTTATAATTAATATTAAGATTCTGTGTTGCGGTATGTATTCAATCATAAGTGGACATTAAAAGTAAGGCAAAGGATAACCAGGCTACAATCCACAATCCAAGAGAAGCTAGATAACAAGGAGGACCCTAAGAGGGACATTCATGGATCGCTCTAGGAAGGGGAAATAGATAAGATCTCCTCCGTAAACTGGGAGCATGGGATGGGGGATGAGAACATGAGGGAATGGGATAGTTGAGTTGGGAGAGGGACAGAGTAGGACAGCAAGGAAAGAGATATCTTGAAAGAGGGAGCCATTATGGGGTTAGAGAGAAACCTGATGTTAGGGAAATTCCCAGGAATCCACAAGGATGACACCAGCTAGGACTCCAAGCAATAGTGGAGAGGGTGCCTGAACTGGCCTTCCACTGTAATCAGAT
Source organism: Peromyscus eremicus (assembly GCF_949786415.1). NCBI lineage: Eukaryota > Metazoa > Chordata > Mammalia > Rodentia > Cricetidae > Peromyscus > Peromyscus eremicus. The sequence continues at coordinate 4,844,977 of NW_026734286.1, read as the reverse complement.
GGATGACTATCTTAATTGTCATCATAGAATCCTCATCCAGTAACTGATGGAAGCAGATGCAGAGATCCACAGCCAAGCACTTGTCCAAGCCCCTGGAGTCCAATAGAAAAGAAGAAGGAGGGATTATATGAGCAAGGAAGTCAAGATCATGATGGGGAAACCCACAGAGACAGCTGACCTAAGGTAGTGGGGGCTCACAGACTCTGGACTGACAGCTGGGGAACCTGCATGGAACCGAACTAGGCCCTCCGAATGTGGATGACAGTTGTGTGGCTTGGGCAATTTGTGGGGCCTCTGGCATTGAGACTAGGATTTATCCCTAGTGCCTGAACTGGCTTTTTGGAGCTCATTCCCTATGGAGGGAAACCTTGCTCAGCCTTGATACAGTGGGGAGTGGCTCAGTCCTGCCTCAACTCAACATGCCAGACTTTGTTGACTCTCCATGGGAGGCTTTACACTCTCTGCAGAGTGGTGGGGGAGAGTTGGGGGAATAAGAGAAGGAGAGAGAGGGGGGAATGTGGTTAGTATATAAAATGAAAAAAAATTATATTTAAAATAAAACAACTCTGTGTTGGTTATTTGGGAAGTGGCTGCTCAGACACAGAAAAACTCTGACTACAAGAATCCCACCACTCTGGCATCTCTAACATCTTGGAGTTTCCAAGTCAATCCAAGCTTCATCATCACAGTTTCACACAATGGCTGCTTCACATCTAATACATGCCTGGCTTCACCAATTTTCCTAGCCACAAAAGCTGGCAGCAGGAAGAAGAAGCCATTGGGCGTGGATGGCATGGGCTTCTGAAACCTCGAAGCCCACCCCAGGAAGATACTTGCTGCAACAAGGCCACACCTCCTAATCCTTCCAAGTAGTGTCACTCCATGATAGCTAAGCATTAAAATATATGAGCCAGTGGGGGCCATCATTATTCAAACGACCACAGATGCTGAGCCCTCAGCCCCTCCGCAAACTCACGTGCATCTCAAAGGATAAAGAGAGGTGACTAAATTCAGTCTGAGCCTCACCAGGAGCTGCAAGTGGCTGGGTATTCACTATCACCATCATCACCCAAGAGGATAGACCTTCAAAGCAACTGCCCTAAAAGTGCCAGTCCCTTCTCCAAATTCCTGACTTAACTCACAGCCTACTTTGAAGCTGTAGCCAGGTTCAGACCAGAAGACCAGGCATCATCTCTCTTTGGGAGTGGACAAGCCACCAGGGCCCTTGTGCAGGTACCTGCTTCCCCAGCCAGCATCCTGAAAAATCTACCAATGTCCCTCTATCTGGGAAGTGAAATTTCCCAGACTATTCAGTTTTTGTTTTTATTGTTGAGGATGGGTGTGTGTGTGTGTGTGTGTGTGTGTCCCTGTTTGCTGTATATTTGAGATCTTAGTGCCAGATTTCTGAATGCCCTATCCCAAAGAACAAAAGATAACACCAGGTTACCAGTTGCCGTTTAGATCCAGGAAGCTTAGTTGAAGGGTGATACAAGGGCACCTGTTTGGAAATGCTTCCAAAAGAAGGTTGACTAGACTCAGCATTCCTGGGCGGGCACTAACAAAGATAGCTTCTCAGCTACATGAGATCTTACCTCAACCCTCCAGCCCTCAAAAGCTGCTGGGGTAGAACAGGACTGCTTCATACCAACTGTGACATTTTGTCCCTCTCAGCCAGTTTCTTCAGCTGGTCAGGCCTAAGGCACCCCAAATCAACGCTGACAGGAGTGAATCAGTGAATCTAACCAAGTGGAAGACAATGCATGGTGAGGCCTGGGAGAACCCAAAGAGCCGTGCCTGGGCATAGGCCTGCACTCACCTCCAGCAAGTGTCTGCAGCAAACAAACATATAGCCGCTACTTGCAGGTTTTGGACTTTTGTTAAGAGGCAATCTCGTATTTCCTACACATTAAAAAAATTCAGTCAGGTGGGGTGGCACATGCCTTTAATCCCCATACCCAGAAAGCAAAGGCAAGGAGGATCTCTGAGAAACTGAGGCCAGCCTGGTCTACATAGTGAGCTCTGGGACAGCAAGAGCTACATAGTGAGACCTTGTGTCAAAATCCAAACAAACAAACAAACAAAATACTCAAAACATTTTATGCTCATCCTTCCAAACATGCAACAATAACAAATAGGCCAGTCGATTGGATCACCTCATAGGTCAGTCCTAGCTCAGATATTCTGCATGATTTATTTCAGAGTTCATCTAAAGCTTTGGAGTTTTGCCATGCCCAGAACATGCACTATCTGGGGAGTTAGTCTGACTGAGTTCCCTGCTGGTCTTCTGCTCTGGTAAGAAAGGAGCTGCATAGCAGCTTTTCTAGGTCCCTGCTGCCATCTCTAACGGACACTAACCCTGTTTCTCTCCATTTTCTTTCTCAGCACCTTTCTTATCTGCACTTTGATGAACTGAAAATCCCCAGAAATGTGCTGTGTATTGGCTGATGCCAAGAGAGGACACCCACCTCTTCCTAACCGGAATCTGGAGTCACAGCCGCTACAGCTGGAGCCCAAGAAATGTGCCCCTGTGCTGAAGCCAGAGCCTGGGGCCAGTGCAATTCTATGAGAATAAGAATGAGAAGACATTAGCTTCCCATGCTTAGAGCTTATGAGCTCTACCGAAGTGTGCCGTGTGAGTGAGATGGCTCGAAAAATCGTAAACACTTAAATGTATGAGTGTGAGTTTCAGGGGATGCTGAACAGAAGGGAAAAGGAGCAGGAAGGAGGACAGTGAAGTGGGTGGGGGTCAATCTCTGGGTGTCCCAGGGAAGCTTCAGATAAATGCATGTCATAGCAACTGGGCCATGGCAAAGAAAGGGACAGAGCATTGTGGGAATCCCTCCGGTGAGTTAAAAGAGCAGAAAGCAGGCAAGCAGAACTCTACGTTTTTGGCTGAGTAGGCTAGGAGGATGTGGCGGGTTGTGCAGAGCCTAGAATGTAAATAAAGCTCAAAGGTGTTAGGGGGACTATCACCCAGCAAAACAAGGAAGGAGATATCCCTATTAGATAATAAGAAAACTAACCTAATTAGAAGGTGCTAGGGGGCCTCAGATACTCACAACTTTGGTCCACTAAGTGGCAATGGTCATCGCTGTGTCTGAGATGGTGAGGGCTGATGGCTGTGGCATAGCAGGCTGGCACATAGGGAAGGTGTCACTTCCGGGGTTCCCCACAGGACCCTGGCCTGCTACCGGGCCTCACAGTGTGGCTAGGGGGCCTCCAAGGGCGTTGAGGGGCTGCAAAGAGGAGTCAGGAAGAACAGCACTTCTGCTGGCCGCTGCTGGGGCAGGCGGTGGAGGGAACACAGGCGCATGCAGCCCAGGGAATCTTTATCGACTTCAAGTGTTAAGGGCAGGGAAAGAACAAGTCCAATTGTGATTGGAAAACAACACCCTACACACGAAGTGGTCATGTGAGAAAGCACTGGCCCATCTTACCTAAAATTCTTGGGGATCGCTTCGTAGAACTTCTTTTACTTCTCTTTGTCTTCTGCCAACTCAGAAGGGAGCACAAGGCTCTTCTTCACAATGATTTTGGTGATGATTTTCAGGATCTTGCTCTGCTGGAGCAATTCCCAAGTTGCCAGAGATGTCCTTGAAATCAACCATGCTACAGGTAAAGTCTACAATGAAGCAGAGCAGAAAATGCAGGAAAAAGTTGGGATCAGACCTATTGCGGTTACCAGATTAAAATACACAATAAGGGAAGGTCTTAAGAGCCAAGGACTATTGTTGTCTGGGTTAAAGACAGTCTCAGCTGTATGCTGAAGGCCTGATAACAAAGTCTTTGCCTTTAATGCCTACATTACACCCAGGAGATATCGAGGTACTCAAGTGTCACCTTAACACAGCTGTCCATGATGAACACAAGACAGACACACAGTCTGATGTTCTTCTTCTTGTTTTTAGAAAGGTGAAGGGGAGCTTGCCAAGGAATGAAGAGCAAGCCCTGAATCCCAAGTGACTTCCTACAGAGAAGTGCTGAAAGACAACCCAGCAATGCAATTTAGGACAACATTGCCTCAAGTCCCCAATATCAAACAACTGACACAGGAATAATGGCATACTCCTGAAACCCTAGGAACAGACTAGAAACTATGGGCTGCTCCAGAGAAAACAGCCCCAATACCAAGTCAACCTAAATGCTCTTAGCAAGAAGTGTCCCTCCAATCAGAAGCCTGGCTGTCATGACCACCACCAGAGTGAGTGAGGGGGGGTGGTTCCCACCAGAAGGGAAGGTGAAACCACTGCCAAGCACAGGCCACTCTCAGTAGTCCCCAGGGGATCACATCATGCAGTTCCATGCCTTTCAGTTCTCAGCTGTGAAACAGTGGGAAAGTTGGGCTCTACCACCTCCAGCACGTTCTGTACCCCCTTCTAGTTTACACAACACACACTTTGACTGCCACATGGATTTGCCAATCATTGGGGAGACTGTTGCAGCATTAACCACATTCCTCCCCTGTGATGTCAGTAGCCTTTCCAGTCCAATTGGTCTCAGCCTTAGTCAACTCTTCCTGATCCAAGCACATATTTCTTCTTAGTCTCTTTGGTTTTCCCTTTCTTATCATTGCCACTGTCGTCATCCTCATCTGCTCCCACATCTTTACTCTTATGCTTGTACTCCAGATTCTTACCTTCCTCCTGCTTCCTCATCTTTCTCTTTCTCTGCCTCATCTTCTCTGATCTCCTTCTCTTGTTCCTTCTCTAAGTAAACCATCAAATTTAATGAGTTGAGGAGAACTCAACACCCAGCTAAGCCAGAGGCCAGGAGACAACACAACAACCCACTCAAACACTGCCAAGCCCATACTCACATAGAGGATGAAGGGAGAAGTTAATGAAGGTGAGTGTTTCTTCATAGCTTCCTCGACCCTCCTCTCCTCTCTGCATTCTCTCAGGGCTTCTTTTAGGAGAAGGCTCACTTTAGTATTCTGACCAATGGGCTCACCTATAGACAGATGAATTATAATAAAATAATAAGATATGGAATTAAAACTACAGCTAAAATACTCAACAAAGATAGACTGCTTTAAAATACAATGCTCAAGACTTCTGACTTACTTAACCCAGACAATTCCCCCAATCCCCACAATGTAGGTAGCCAACTCACATGGTGAGCACAACTTGAAGGATTCACCAGTAACAGACTCCCAGGCATGCTGCTCACCATCACTGTGCCTTGTGACCACAAACATTTTCTGTGCCACCAGATAGACAGAATAGAAACCATCATCAAAGTGTCCAATCATGGAGATGCATCCAACAGCCTGCCAAAAGGGATTTCAAACGTTCAGAAAGAGCCAACAACATGGTTCTGCACAATCAAAATCACTTGCTGATCAAGTATAGCAATCAAGGTTCAGTCCACAGAACCTGGTGGTCAAAGTTCTCCTCAGACCTCCACATCATACTCTAAAGATCCATTGCATACACCAGTCAAACATGTTTTCAAAAATTATCGAGCCAAAAGCAGTAATAAATTGAGAACGGTGTGGATGAAGGCCATACAATGGATAGCCTCCATGAACACTTTTGTGCCAGACTTTAACAAGGGTTCCAAAGTTTAACAAGATGGTTCCACAGGGCCATCATTGGTCATGCAAATGCATGTGTCTAGAATGTCAGCAATGCTACTGAGGTTGGGAATGTCAATTTTCAACTCATTACTATTTGCCCACTTTTAAGGGCCTCTGAGGCCTTTAAACAAAAAAAGCATCTTGTTCAAGGCTTGTAAATACACATAAAAAGCCACATTGTTTCATTTTCCAAACAGTCCCTTGCCTTTCAAACTTGTGGCCATATTGTGGGACCAACTGATAGATTATTCCTTATAGCTAGAGTTTTCCTGCCTGGCCCACAGTCAGGATAAATCTCTCTCACCTGCCAGTCCCACAGCCACTCAGACCCAACCAAGTAAACACAGAGACTTATATTGGTTACAAACTGTATGGCCGTGGCAGGCTTCTTGCTAACTGTTCTTACAGCTTAAATTAATCCATTTCCATAAATCTATACCTTGCCACGTGGCTCGTGGCTTACCAGCATCTTCACATGCTGTTTGTCATCGTGGCAGCTGGCAGTGTCTCTCTGACTCAGCCTTACACTTCCCAGCTTTATTCTCCTCCTTGTCCCGCCTATACTTCCTGCCTGGCCACTGGCCAATCAGTGATTTATTTATTGACCAATCAGCAACACACTTGACATACAGACCATCCCACAGCAATTCCTCTCAACCACCTCTACTACACTTCACACTACATGTCACACTACTTCCGCTTCTATAAAGTTTTAAGAATACAACAGAATATTCACATCTAAAACATTAGAGATCAACTCCCAAAAAAATGTCCTTATTTGCATAGGATGTAATGATGATGAGGGGAAGGAGCTGAGCAATTCTACCTGAAAGAAAAGGTTTCCAACTCTTTCTCTGGCATCTAAGAATGAAAGCATCATGTATTACCAGAGACCATCATGGCTGAAGAGTTTAAAATCCAAGAATTGACCTGTTTCAATTAAGTCCTTATTGAGACACACAGTTAAAACTTCTTTAAACTCCAAGAGATGAGAAAAGACCTTGAATCTACAGTGAGGAAGGAAATTGAGAGAGAGAGAGAGAGAGAGAGAGAGAGAGAGAGAGAGAGAGAGAGAGAAATAACAACAACAAAAACCCAAAGGACTGTTTCAAATAAATAGAAAGTCCAACTTTCTGAATTGTATCTTAGAGCTCAGATAGGTGGCTGGGAATCTCAACACCTGGTGATACACATTGGAAAAAAATCCAGAATGAGAGTTATTAGCTTCAGAACCCAAGCAACTCCTGGGCATGTAAAAATTGGAAATTCCTCCACTAGAACTTCTTCATTTGGACTAAGACCAAACTTTGAAAGAAACAGCAGTCATTTCTATGTGCTGCTCCTCCTGGGCATAAGTCAATCCAGCAAATGTTCCCTTCCATCCAGCTGGACAAGAGAAGCCAATGTGTAGTAGAGGTGCTGAAGGGGCAAATAAATCAGGACAAAGGGCCGAGGAGACAAAAACTCCACCATGACAGCTCGCTGTGCAGACTTGCAGAGGCCAAAAGACAAGCAAAACACTGGCCCAAGCTGTCCAGAACATGAGTGGGCAGGAGCAATGCGGGGAGGGAGCGGGAAAGTACACCCTCCCATCGCCCAGCATCTACTTGTGGGAAGCCAGAAGCTTATAAAACGATTTGAGCATGTGGGACAGGAACCTATGAATCTTCCTGTGCCTGCCCTTTCCAAATTTCTACTCCCCCTTCACTTAGAGCACAGAAAAGATCTAGAAAGGGAAAGAACAATAGGTTCAAGCATTCCTGCCAAAGCATGGACCCCTCTCCCAAACCAAGCACATTGGGAAATGCGTCCAGGACAGCTGGCAGGACCATCTTTAAGGGACAGAGCCGCCAGTCACTGAACAGATGCTTCAGACCCAGCAACTATATCTTTAATGGGAGGGCAAGCATGGTTGCTTACCTGGGGTCTGCGGTTCCCATCTGCTGCTGTCCCCAATTGGGCAGGCGGCCCCCAATAGCACCAAGTACCCTGCCTTGTGAGCTACTGATCTACCCGCCTAGGGGAGACTCTGGGGGAGTGAGCATCCTGCAGCTACAAGCAGTCATAAACTCTCAGGGCACAGCATCCCACTGGCAGAAGCCTTTGGGACAGATGCGAACTTGGAAACGCTTCTGGGAAGGAGCCACCGGGAGCAGCAAGGGACAAAAAGCCAAGACCTTATCTTAAGTGGAAAATGAAGTGATCCCGGACTGACTCACACGCAAAACGTAAGCCTAGAGGAGGTGGCTGGAGCGAGCGCTCCTAGACGCACCAGGACCTCCTTTCATTCAGAGGTGCTCAGCTCAGACCTCCTGCTCTGGATCTCTCAGACTTAAGGGACCGGCGTCCACCCACCAACAGCCCTGCCCGCGCGCCTCGGCGTCCTGACGTCACGGTTGCACCCCCTGGAGGGGGCGGGGAGAAGCAGGAGCCTGGGTCTGGACTGGAATTGAATGTTTGGCGGCTCCTGCTGAGGGAGCAGCTGTGGCACTGCTGTGTTTTCTTCTGGCAGTTATCGCATCAGGGCCTGGTGCCAAGGTAAGGGAGAACCCGGGCCTCAGCCTTCTCCTGCTAAGGGATCGGGAGTACGGCCAGGAGCTAGGGGTTGTTCTGGCCAGCCTGTCAGAGTTCATTCCTGGAGATGAAGACCGCGGTTGTGGGGGGCAGGGGATGTAGCACCAGGATGTAGGTAAAGAACAGACCCAAAGCTGCCAACATTTGCTGTCCCTTGAATTAAGAAACAGGGCTGGGGCGTCCCTCAGCACGGTGCTTACCCAGCATATACAGAGCCCTTGATTGGATCCTTAGATCCAGGACATGATGCTGGAAATGCAGGAAATGCTGCAATACCAGCATTTTTCCTTGTACCAGGCCCAAACTTGGATCTTGCTCCTCGCCAGACCCAGGCTGCTAGCCTTTTATCCTTTCCGAGTCATTAAGCCTTAGCAGGACCCTGGGAGATGTGCAGGTAAAATAAAACTTTTGTTTAATCAGAGAACCTCTGAAGACACATGGCTTCTGTCAGGGTTAAAAGAGAAAAAAAAAAAAAAGGCAGTAAAATGACAAGGGGCGGTAACAGGGAGAACAGACATAGAAAAAAAGGAAAGAGAGGGAACCTCATCAGATCACAAGATACACCAGTCAGGCCTGCCACCTCCACCTCATCCTTGTGACAGACAGGTCTCTTGCAGCCTAGGAGCCTCTTGTGCTTGACTTAAGAGGGAGCAGTCAGAGCTGTCAGTGAGAGCTTGTGTCTCCTTGCTATTCTGACTAATCCCGAGTCCACCCACAGAGGCTTCCTCCTACCTGGGGCCTGGACATCTCTGGGCAGCACTGACCAGAAGGAAGGAGTTGGCTAGAGGAGCAAACCTGCTCATGACCCCAGCTTATCCCTGTCATGGAAGAAAATGAGACGGAACTGAGCAGGACACAGGCAAGCAGTACAGTCCTTCTGTCCCCATCACACAACGGCCCTTATACAAAGGAGAATATGGCTCTCAGAGCCAGGCCCAGAAACAGAAAGAAGGTCATGATGAACCCCATTGCCTCCATTGCAGAGACCACTAAATTTAGTAGTTAGAATCGATCCTTACAAGAATGAAAGGAGGGCTGGAGAGATGGCTCAGGAGTTAAGAACACCGACTGTTCTTCCAGAGGACCTGAGTTCAATTCCCAGCAACAACATGGTGGCTCACAACCATCTGTAATGAGATCTGGTGCCCTCTTCTGACCTCTAGTCATACATGCTGTATACAAAATAAATAAATAAATCTTAAAAAAAAAATTAAAGGAACCAGGTTGGTCCGCATACTCTAATCAGGGCCCCTAGGATTAAGCCTCTAGGCCTGGTTATTTGGGGGAGTGCTAAATGGCAGGTGTATAGTGGTGGTGCCTACGGAATACTGAATTTTTATTCTTTCCTTTTTTTGAGAAAATTCTCATGTCTCCCAGGCCACCCTCAAACTCACTATGTAACCCAAAATAACCTAGAACTCCTGATCCTCCTGTTTCTATCTGTCAGGTGCTGAGATTTCAGGTTGTACCACCACACCTGACTTCTGAGATGACCTGGATAAAACTCAGGGCTTCATGAAGTATGCTAGGCAGGCAGTCTTAACAACTGAACCACATTCCTAGTCCCAAATACTGGAATGCATCTTTAGATCTGGGTATATATGTGTGCATGTATAGTCTTGCACACCTCTTCCTAGTGGCACACCTAAGAACTCTACACTTGGGTTGAAGGGCTCAGTGGTCTAGAGTGAGTCCTGCTCTTGCAGAACAGCCAGGTTCAGTTCCCAACCCCCACACCAATCAGCTCACAACCACCTCTAACTCCAGGTACAATTCCATGGTATCTGATGCCCTCTTTTGACATCTGTGGGCAGCTGCACTCACATACACACACCCTCCACAAACATATATACATAATTTAAAAATATCTTTAAAATCTTAACTGGAGCCGGGTGTTGGTGGCACACACCTTTAATCCCAGCACTCGGGAGGCAGAGCCAGGCGGATCTCTGTGAGTTCGAGGCCAGCCTGGGCTACCAAGTGAGTTCTAGGAAAAGGCGCAAAGCTACACAGAGAAACCTTGTCTCGAAAAAACAAAAACAACAACAAAAAAAAAAATCTTAACTGGATGTAGGAGCACATGCACGTGAGAGCAGAGGCAGTTGGCTGTCTGTGAGTTCAAGTCAAGCCTGGTCTACACAGCAAGTTCCAGGACAGCCAGAGCTACATAGTGAGACCTGACTCAAATGAACAAAAAGAAAACCATAATAACTTTAAAATGTAAAAAATATTAAAAATAGTTAGACGTAAGTTACATCTAGATTTGATGCAAGCACTGCTGTTTGGGTTTTTTGTTTGTTTGTTTGCTTTCTCCCCCCACCCCACTTCTTGCAGTGCTACAGATAGAACACGGGGTCACACTTACTAGGCAAGCTCTACCTCAGAGCTCCACTCCCAGCCCCACCTTTATACTTTCTTGGGGTCCTTCTTGATCTCAGTTAGACTCTTTGATCCCCTGTGTCTTAAAGGTCCTCCTGTACTTAACGTACGTGAATATAGCTGGGAGACTCCAGCCTAACCAGTCAAACACATTGAAATGCAAGAAACAAGACACAGGAACGAAGTAGCTTCCTGGAAGAGAGAACAGAGACTCAGACTTAGCACCTGTCTCTCTGGGGCACAGCCTCCTCACTGTAAAGTAGAAGAGATGTTTCCAGCCAAGGGCAGGGCAATCAGGCCCATGGAGATCCAGCTGGCAGAATCCTCTCCAGATTGCATGCATTCCACCCTTGGTCCTGCTCTAGACTTTGTCCAAATCCATCCCAGGGATCCACAACAGCCTTTCTCCAGGTACACTGGTGCCTGAGATGCTGGATTTGACCTTAACAGTCACAGCAGGGAACAAGGCAATAAATACTGTGAAGTTGAAGCAGAGTTTGAGAGCCAGGACCGAGATCTGGAGAGCAAGGGTAGAGATTCATTCATTTCCCTGTTGTTCATGGTTGCTGTGTACAGAGTCCAGAGAACACACACACACACACACACACACACACACACACACACACACACACCACACACACACATTGTTTTTAGGGGTTTCGACTCTTTTGGGTGGTTCCGCCACCTAGTTCCCAAATAAATCACACATGGAGGCTTCTTATTAATTACGAATGCCCAGCCTTAGCTTTGCTTAGTTTCTAGCCAGCTCTCTTTAACTTATCCTGTCTTCTTTTTGCTTCTGGGCTTTTCCCGTTCTCTAACTTCTTAAATCTTACTCTTACTCTGTGGGTTTCTGTGTAAGTGGTTGGCTGTCTCCCGGATTCCTCCTCCTTCTCTGGCTTCTAGATCTTAGCTCTCCAATCCCACTTCCCAGATTTCTCCTTCTATGTATGCTCCCTGCCTGTCTTCCCTACCTATCCTTTCTCCTGCCTTGCTGTTGGCCAGTTCTTTATTAAACCATCAGATGTTTTACACAGGCACAGTAACACAGCTTCACAGAGTTAAACAGATACGACATGAACAAAAGTAACATACCATAAAATAATATTCTACTACACACAAGACACACATACACACAGACGCAGATACACACAACCAAAAACACAGACACAGACACAGACACACACACACACACACACACACACACACACACACGTCACAGAGGGAAGACGCCAGGAAAAGGCCCAATCTCAGGTCAGGAAGGGAGGTGGTGTGAGGGTAGATACAGCAAAAGCAGGTGAGGAAGGGAGGTCAGGATACCCCAGCCCCACATACTCTCTTAAGTAATGCTTTGATAGAGTGGTTTTGCATGTTTGTATCCCTATTGTAACATGTGTAGTCTATTTTGTATCATGGATATTTGTTGGAGTGTCTTTTGTCTCACCTGGAATGGGAACAATTTAAATCATGAGCTACAAGCATTGTAATAACTCAGCTATAAGTATTCCACCCACTAAGCTAAAAGCCCTGTAATAACTCAGCTGAAAACACTCTTCTCACTGAGCTTCAAGCACTCTACACACGGAGTGATGGGACCCACTGAGTCAAAAGCTCTCTACACACTGAGCTACCAGCAGCATAATAACTCAGCTACAAGCACTCTACCCACTGTGCTACAAGCACCTTGCCGTGTAGGGCACAGACACCAACACCTCTCCCCTTCTCTTCCCTCTGTAGCTCCCTTTGTATCTGGAAACCAGTTTAGAGCAGAGAAATCCACCCAGTGTAGCTTTGTCCCATTCCATTCTTTATGTCCCCCCAACACTTTGGGTGTCTCTGTGCAGTCTTAGGTCTTGTTACTCTGTCCCAGTCTAAAGAGGGAACTTCAGCTGAGGGTTGGAGTCTCATGGACACACCACACCTACTCCGACTCTCAAACCACCACACCTACAGAAAACATAGATATGTACGTTAGGATTCATAACAGTAGCAAAATTACAGTTACGAAGTAGCAAGGAAACTAATTTTTTCACTGTGGGGGTCACCACAACATAAGTAAATAGAGTCAAGGGTCACAGCATTAGGAAGGTTGAGAACCACTGCTCTTATGGCTCTGGATTAAATAAGAACTGAGAGGTCATGCACCTCCCTTCCCTCACTGTGTTCCTGCTAATGCTGTTCATTTTTATCTCCTTCCTGTAATGTTGGCCTAGATGTGAAATGTGCATTTTACTCTATGGCTATGTTCCATTTCTTCCTAGTTCCTTTAGGAATTTATCACAAAATCTTGGTTTTCATTACAGCTGGACTATATTTGCTACATGTATTTTTGTTTGTAGGTTTTGATTTTTGAAAATATATTTTGTTTTTGCGGAATTACTGGCCGTATTTTTCCCCTCTACTTGGAAATACAGCGGGTTTTTTTTTTTAATGTAGTCAGTTACTCCCAAGCTTCCCTCTATTCTATTCTTCATGTTAAATTTCTTATGTACTAGGTTCTTGTGGATAATTTCTCTGTGATTTTTCTATGCATAGTTTGCCTCTAATATGACCTACAGTTCTACCTGAATGAATGATCTGTTATGTCATTTATTTCTTCAAGTGTACTTCCTTCTCGATGAACTGTAGGAGCCAACATTTCTGCATGCAGTGGTATGGTTATTTTCTTTCAACACTCTAAGTATATCCTCCCATGCTCACCTCTTTGTAGGAATGTTGACAGGACCTTTGGTATCATTATAGTATTGGGGCCTTTTATCTGGTTCAGTATTGTCCATAACAGTTATATTAACTTTAGGTTTGTGTTTTTCACACCTTGATTTAGAATGTCAACAAGAGTTTTGGCTTTTACTTGTGAGACAGAAATTCAGAGAATACCAACAAAGAGAATGGCCACATCACCAGTAAATGCTCACCAGGTCAGTTTTGTGTGCGTATTATTTGGAATAAATTTGAATCCATGCAATCCTTTATTCTTTGTCTGATAATCTTATCTAAAATACTTATTACCTATGATTGTTTTTCAGTTCTTTAAAGATTACATCTTTAAATCTTGACAACCACATAGCATAGACGTGTCTCATTGTATCCTCCCTTGTCCATTACTGTGAGGACATAAATTTACATGGCCTTGAGTCTGTGGTTGTGATGTTATTGTTTTAACAGCTGAGTAAGGAAACTGGGGGCGGCATCAGGAAAACCCACAGAAAGCACTAGTCTGGCTCATAGGAAGTCACAGAGTCTGAACCATCAACCAAGGAGCCTGTATGGGACCAACCTAGACCCTATTCATTTATGTGACAGCAGTGTGGCTTGGTCTGTATGTGGGACTCCAGTAAATAGGAGGAGGGGCTGTCCCTGGTGCTTTGAGAACCTGGCTCTTGAGAACCTGTTCCTCATGCTAAATTGCCCATCCTGAATACAGGGAGTGGTGCTTGGTCTTATGGCAGCTTGATATGCTATGCTTTGCTGAAGTCCATAGGAGGCCTGCCCTTTCTGAGTGATTACAGAGGAGGGGTGGATTGAGTAGAGGATGGAAGACAGGAGGGAGGAGGGACTGGAAGAAGAGGAAAGGGAAGGGAGGCTGTAGTTTAGATGTAAAATAAATAAATACCTTTAAAAATAGGGCAGTTCTGAAAGAGATTCCATTGTAAATGATCATCAAAAAATATATTGATGCCTAGTTCCTACGGAGGATAGACTTGTGTTCCTTATACATTAGTGAGGAAGGAAAGTCTTAGGTGCCATGCAGGTTGCATTTTGGGGAGGGCCAGGTTCCCAGAACCAGGCTTATCAACATGGAACCTTTTACTGGTATCACCAAGCAATCTATGGAGAAGTAGACAGAAGAGACTCACTCTATTCAATCTTAATACTAAATAGTTCAGCACCATAGAGAGCATAGATGATGGAAGGAATAAGTAACTTGCTCTGTCTTAGAAAACGATGTTTCTGTGAAAAGATGCAGATTGCAGTATACTGTTTCTCTCTTTGCTACCACAAGGTGGTGATGTGCCTGTGGGGTTTTTGACACTTGAAATGTATTTGACTCAGGGAAGCTGCTGCTCATATCATTCTCTGGATTCCAATGATCAGTGTTAATATCTCAATAGACAGATCAGTATTTTCTCTTTTTATTTTGTTTTATGTTTCAGACAGAGTACCATTGTGTAAGCAATGCCAAGTATATTGCAGTATGTGGAATATATCTTCATTGCATCACGTGAGATATATCTATAAGAGTTTTCTAGAAATTGTTGACTTGGAGCTCTTCATAAACCACCAATTTTCAGATATAAATGAATGCCCTTAATGATGCTGCTGAAGGCTCTCCCACCTTATGTTTAGAATAGAGTCACAGAGGCCCAGCTGCAGCTGGTATTAATCCAGTTTCCATATTTGAGAAGGTTAACAGCTGTAGCATTTGCAAGTACAGTTTGCACACTGTAATGTTTCCAACTGAGATGAGACACCCTTTTCCTGTTTCATAGCCACATACCCTTCATAAAGGTACATCCCTGCATCTAGACCTCAAATAGTTAATGTTTACTAGAGTTTATAAGTCATCCTGTTTTTATGAGATAGGAAACACAATATAGAGTGTGAGATTCTAGAAAGTATTTTTAATTAACTTTCTTTTTATGTTTGGGGTATATTTCCCTCAATGTATATATGAGTGCTATGTGTGACTCCTGCGTGTTGAGTTCGGAAGAAAGCATTGTATCCCATGGAACTTGAGTCAGAATCAGTTGTGTGATAAAATGTGGATTCTGAGTCTGGAACATGTGTCCTCTAGAACAGCAGCCAGTGCTCTTAACTGCTGAACTATCTCGGCAGAACATACAAAAGTTTTGTCTTTAAATAATTGTCATGCCTCATCTAAATCACAAAACTGTCTTTTCTTGGGTGTCTTTTACCTAGGAAAGCATTTTGTCCAGAAAAACATGGGAAATGGATAATTTTCCATTACAGGGTCTATTGACATTCAGGGATGTGGTTGTAGACTTTACTCAAGAGGAATGGGAATGTCTGGAGTCTTCTTGGA
Source organism: Peromyscus eremicus (assembly GCF_949786415.1). Classification (NCBI taxonomy): domain Eukaryota; kingdom Metazoa; phylum Chordata; class Mammalia; order Rodentia; family Cricetidae; genus Peromyscus; species Peromyscus eremicus. The sequence goes on along the minus strand of NW_026734286.1, from coordinate 4,829,402 downwards.
GGGCTTTATACATCGATGTGATGTTGGAGAATTACAACAATCTAGTCTTTGTAGGTAAGAATGCTTTTCTTGTTGAATTCCTTATGTATCCTTTGTAATTACCTACTTTGTACATATGTAAACTTTCTAAACTATTATAAGGGAAATTATAGTAATAAACATAACTTTTCCATGGGCTGTCATTTTCCTATGTTAACTGCAAGAGTAACCAATGTGCTAGACTGCATGGTCTCTCCAGTTCTCTTTTCTAGTTTTTAATGAGAACTTGAAAGTTTAAAGGAAATTGAATATTCAGAGCAAGGAAAGACATTGAAGTATACTTAGTAATTGGAACATTTTGATTTTACAATTGAATTGAACTATTCACCTATTTCTGATGTTTACAAAAATGAAAATGTTTTAAAATAGTGAAAGAGATGTTTGTGGTGAGCATATTGTTGTTTTAGTTTATTTTATCTATATAATTAGAGATATGGCTTCTATATTTAGTCCTGGCACAATATGATTTTAATCCTAATGCTGGGGAGGCTGAAGCAAGAGGATCAGATAAGTTCCAGGTCAGATGGAGTTACATAGTGAGTTCATTTCTGACCAAGGCTACACAGTGTGACTCTGTCTAAAAAACATAAACAATCAGAAGACAGGGGAACAATCTGAATAGGATCCTTCATGGATCTCTATGGTGATATTTTATTTGTATTAAAATGTTATTTCTTTGTTAATAAATAAAGTTGCCCAGGATAAGAGCTATTAGCAAGCCATAGGAAAGCAGGGCAGTGGTGGCGTACGCTTGTAATCCCAGCACTTGGTAGGCAGAGCTAGGTAAGTCTCTGTGTGTTCAGGGATACAGCCAGTATTGGATACACATGCCTTTAATCTCAATACCAATCATAGAAAACCTGGAGGTCGATACAGACAGGCCGTGATGAGGCGGTCATGTGGTTGGGTTTACAACCAATGAGAAGGCAGAACAGAAACACTATATAAAGACTTTAACACAGAAAGTAGCTCTGGTTCAGAGAGATAGGACCACTGCAGGAGGAAGGGTAAGGTTTTAGCTCTTAGCTCTGACCTCTTGGCTTTCTTCTTTGCAGTTCTGTGTTTCTTATTTAAAAAGACAGTTGGTTACATCTACCGATCTCCATTCTCTAAGTACAAAATTGCCTAATCATCTATTTGTCTCACCTTCTGCAAGGTATGCAGTTTAGATAGGGAGAAGAAAACTATCAACTGTCCTTGTGGATGACTGGAGATTGCAGTGGTTCTTTGGAGCATTCATTTAATGATAGTGTAACACAGAAGACCTGTGCTGAATTCACTATTTTTGAGACTTGCTAGTTTACCTGTTTTAGAAAACTTAGGGAGAAATCAGTTATTGAATCTCTTACTCAGGCATCAATATCTATCAACCTTATTTGTGCTCTTTTTCCAGAGAAACATCACATATGTGGAAAAAATGAAAAGTTCTTAGATCAAGACTCAAAGCACATTGGCTATCAGTCTGTGAATATCCAAAAGAAGCCTAATAAATGTAATAAACTTGGCAAAATGGTTCATGAATCATCCCAATGTACACTTTATAACACAAATGATACTACAGAAAACTGCAATGAGTATGGTTGGGTCTACCACAAGGATGCTTCTATTGAATCATCAAATCTAAATAGTCATAAAAGTCTGAACAGTGGAGAAGAACCCTGTAAATGTAAAGACTGTGTGAAATGTACCAACACTAGTCAAAATCACAGAAAGCACACTGGAAAGAAAGAAGACAGAAATTCAGAATATGATATATCATTTGGTTCTAAACATAAACTCACATTGAAACCATTCCATAGTAGAGAGGAACAACACCAATGTGGGACATGTGGACAGTGCTTCCTGACCCAGTCGAGCCTCAGTAGACAACAGAGAAATCATTTTGGATCAAAATCCTACAATTGTAAACAATGTGGCAATTGCTTTTCTCAGTTGTATCAGGTTAAAAAACATTTCAAAACCCATACTGGAGAGAAACCTTACAAATATAGTGATTGTGAAAATTCCTTCACCAGTGTTTCTCGTCTTAGGAATCATCAGATAAATTATACAGGAGAAAAACCTTACAAATGCAGAGAATGTGGTAAATGTTTTACCCGACTGACACATCTAAGAACTCATCAGAGACTTCATACAGGAGAAAAACCTTACAAATGCAGAGAATGTGGAAAATCCTTTACTTGTGGCTCAAGTCTTAGAGAACATCAGAGAATCCATACAGGAGAGAAACCTTACAAATGTATTGAGTGTGAGAAATCGTTTAAACATGGCTCAACTCTTAGAACACATCAAAGAATTCACACAGGAGACAAACCTTACAAATGTAGTGAATGTGAGAAATCTTTTACATATGGCTCAACATTCAGGAACCATCAGAGACTTCATACAGGAGAAATTCCTTATAAATGTAGTGAATGTCAGAAATCTTTTACATGTGTCTCAACGCTTAGAAACCATCAGACATTTCATACAGAAGAAAATCCATACAAATGTAGTGAATGTAAGAAATTCTTTACATCTGGCTCAAATCTTAGAAAACATTACAGGATTCATACAGGACATAAACCTTATAAATGCAGTGAATGCGAGAAATCATTCCCATTTGTCTCAACTCTTAAAAGACATCAGAACACTCATACAGGAGAGAAACCTTACAAATGCAAGGAATGTCAGAAATCTTTTACACATGACTCAAGTCTTAGAATACATCAGAGAATTCACACAGGGGAGAAACCTTACAAATGTAGTGAATGTGACAAAGTCTTTACACGCCTCTCAAGTCTAAGAAAACATGAGAAAATTCACACTAGGGACAAAATTTTCAACAGTAAATAATGTAGCATACCTTTTATTCAAATCTGTGTCCCAGAGACCACTGCAGGCTCCATTGTAGAAAATCATTATGAACATGAGAAACCCATGAAAGCCTTAGATAATATCAAAAAGTTTATATTGAGAAAAAGTTCTAAAAATGAGAAAATCTAGGAAAATTTTTACTACAACAGTTTACTTTTTTACCCTTAAATACTGCATAATGAATAAAAAATATAGAATCCAAAATAATGGCCTGTTTTTGCAGCCAGTTCCTGGAGACTGAAACATTTCAAATGGAGAAGAACCTGAGTAAATGGGTAAAAATAAATAGCTTTAGGAAGTATTAAAAGGTGAAAGAATTCTCTCTGCTTAACTCACATGAAGAAACTTCAACAAGTCATGCTGCTTAGATGAGGCTCTGACAAACTGGCCACCAAGAAAGGATGGTCTTCAACCTGTAGATGTGCCTGCAAGTGTGCAGTGTGCCATGGCTGTCCAGTTTTCCTAAGCTGTATCCCATGAAGCTTTGGAGTTACCTTATGGAAACTCTGTGAGTCCCTTTTTTCCACATATTCCTGTAACTAACCTGAATAAAGCTCATTGATTCAACAAGATGGACTTCAGTGGTGTTGATTCTTGGTTCTGGGTGAGTAGATGTGTATTGTGTTGCACCTCCATAGGAAGTCTATCATACAACATGTGCTGAACCTATTAATTCTTCCTCCAAACCTGTTTTACACCAGAAAATTGATGTTAGAGAGAAGGGACTTAAATATCTAATGTTATATTCAATTCATGCCTCTTTGCACCTCATAATGTCCACACTAGAATACCCCAATAAATACATTGAAGTTAATAAACACTTAGCCTAGTGCTGAAAGTGTAGACTCATGTGAAATTTGACCCTGAAGGAAACACCTACCTCCAAAATGCTACAATAAAGATTCATATTATCCAACATCAAAATATTGATTCTGGAGTGAAAACCTGCCAATAGATACAATGTGAGATCTTTATAACTATAACCTGTGGATTTCACAACATAAATGTTTGTGTATAGCTAGGAAATTCCTGAGAGTGTGAAGGAAATGAGCTTATCAGTACTCAGCAAATTATAAGAAATATTAATTAACCTAAGGAGCACAATAATTGTAGACAGTTCATATGGAAACTGTGACAGACAGATTTGTAGACATTCAACAAACCAAGTGTAATACAATTAAGAAACAAAAGGAGTATATGATCCTCTCTCACATGTCAGAGGGTGAGGATTGTTCTTTTTGAATGCCTATGAAACCTGTTTTGGAAATACCTTTTTATTGCTAGTATTAGAGTTGCTGTCATGTCAACATAGTTTTAAAATTATAGAATCCCACTGTCTAGGTGACATGATTATATATTACCATTCATGCTGCATCACTAGATCCTCTTTTACAGAAACAGGGTAAGGTCCTCTTCCTCCTAGGCTTATATCAGGCTTCCATTGAACAAGAGAGCAAATGTCTAGTGCCAACATTGATTATTCTGCCACCATCTGGCTTTCTGTTTCTCAGATTGGTTTCTGCTCTGCATTCTCCAGATGGACCTTGGTGGACTATCTGCTTCCCAAACTACTTGGAGGGTTGCTATCCTTTTCAGGGTTTGTCTCAGTTGCAGATAACTTGCTAATCCAAGTTCATGATGTTTTTGCATGACTTCCACTTGTGGGAAAGTTATAATGATCTGACCAGCTGATTGACAATGTGGACATAATCTCAGCTCCAGTTAACCTGCTGTTAGGCCTCACCCACATATGTTCTGGCCTGCTTCCACCATGTTCCTCCCAAAGATGGTTCCCTAGCCATAATAAACATCCTGCTTGTGACCTTACACCAGGAATGTGCATCTCCTTTTTCCTCAGGGCAGACCTTCAGAGCCTGCAAAAATGGCCTTGCAAACAGGCTCCCTCATCTCCAAGCTACACCACCCTGTGCGTGGCTCTGGCTTCTGAGTGTGCTGCCATCTTGGCCCTTTTGCCTATGCCTTCTGAATCACAACCCTGATAACTGGTGCTGATGGATGACTGGTGTTCTGGGGAAACTTCAAGATCCTTTTCATTGATTCTGTGTCATCAGCTCCCAGCACTTTAAAAAACACAGGAATTTCCTTTGTCTGTAGACATCACTATGTGGGCACTGTGAGTTCATAGCTCTAGGTTTCTAAGCATCACTTGTACCTGAGTGGAGTGGATGAAGTCCTGAGTGAATATGTACTCTTGACATGGGTTACAGATTGCCAATTAGAGTGGTAGGTAATGAAGAAATGAAAGATACATACAGAAAAGTTGGGATTGCGTTGTCCCATTACTTCTGATGAAGACACACCAGTAGCAGCCTGGAAACTAAGGAAACAGCAATTTTTTAATACATCTGAAATTCAGGATGTGGGGATATTTTATAGAGCTGAATGGGGAAGTAGGGTTAGTTAATCTTTTTGTGTGTTGAGAGAGTGTCTTTTTTGGAGCAGAGTCAGATTGCAGCCATCTATGAGGAGAAAGCTGTGGTTACTAGTTTTTGTACAAACAGTCAACATCAACATATGGGCCATGCCAAGGATTTGCTATTTCCCTGTGCCTGAATATGGGGAAGGCTTTGCCATTTTCATGGATCTGAGACTTTGTGATCCTGGACATGGCCATGCAAATTTCAATAAACACACTAACTTATCTCCCCACACATATTCTGTCTTAGTTTTGGTTTATATTATTGTGAAGAGACACCATGCCCAAGGCAACTTTTATAAAGGAAAACATTTAATTTTGGCTGGCTTACAGTTTCAGAGATTTAGTCCATTATCATCATGGATAGAAGCTTGGTGGCGTACAGGAAGATATGGTGCTGGAGAAGGATCTGAGAGTTCTTGATCTGCAGGAAGCAGAAGGTACTAGGCCTAGTTTGAGTATGTGAGATGTCAAAGTGCACCTCCACAGTTATACACTTTCTCCAACAAGGCCACACCATTTAATAGTGCCAGGCATTCAAACATATGAATCTCTCTGGGCTATTTGTACTCAAAACACTACATAACCTAAGTGGAGTGTGTTTGCTTGGCATCAAAGAAAGCTCAGAATGAACTAAGCATAGTTTCTTGGGGTCCTGAAAACTAGTGTTGTCTGCTTTAGCAGAAATGCTTCTGCTGAGAAGATCTGAGATGAAGGAATGTCCCTCTAATCTTTTTTTTTTTTTTTGCTCAGTTGGTGACAGTGGCTATTTAAATTAATGTTCTTTAAAGAGCATTGTGTTTTTCTTGCCATTTCTCTTTTTCTATGCTAAAAGGAAGTACCTCAGTTAGGACCCTAATAGATCTCTGTCATTTATTTATTGAATACCTGGTCTCATTTATCCATGCTGGCTTTGAACTCATTAAGTAACTAAACTTGACCACGAATTCTTCATCCTGCTTTCACTTCCCAACTGCTAATATTGTAGGCATAAACCACCTCACATGACTTATACAATACTGGGTATCAAATGCAAGGCTTTCTGCATGCTAACTGAGATGTCTCTGATTTCTCTCTTCTGGAATACAGCATCTGTGTTTCATTCAACATGTATGTATGTGTTTCAGTTTCATTCTGTTGCTCTGACAAATGCTCAAAAGCAACCTAGTGAGGGAAGGTTTTATTTCAGCTTACAAATCCAGGTCACAGTTCATCATTGAAGGAAGTTAGACCTGTAACTCAGGCAGAAACTAGATGCAAAACCATGTATAAGGTCTGGTTACTGGTTCACTCACCCATAGATAGATAGCTTTGTTTTTTTAATACAGGCTAGGATCTCTTCTGCATCAATAAATAATCAACATTGTCACTCACAGATTGGCTTGTGGGGAATTAATCATTATAAAAGTGTGCAAGACTCAGCCTAATAGCACAGAATTTATGCTACAGGTATTATAAATGCCCCATGTCTGTAACCTAGAATTTATTGTGAATGCACTGTGTCGGACTCAAACCACTAAACCAGCATTCATGTACTGGTACTCTGATTGGCTCATGACTATAGGCTAGAATTCACGGTGCATGCACTGTGGTTTGCTCTTGGATATAATGCAACCCTCATGGAACATATACTTTTTGGGGATGACACATGTATACCATCACTCAGTATTCTGTCACGTCCGCCTCGACCAGCAAGGAAGACGCAACACCAGGCTCTTCTCCAAGCAGTTTATTCAGGAACCTTGAGACAATCTTCTGACCCTGGGGAAAGCCATCTTCTCACTCTGGGGAAAGCCAGCCCACGCCCTTTATAGCCACTGGGCAATCAACCCCGTAGTGCCACGTGGACAATGCCAATAGGGTCAGACATACACAAGCAAGCCAGATTCCACGCCCAAGCCAGATAAGGAGTTGTTTATCCCAGAGAACAACCGCCATCGGGAAGGCAGAAGCCGGACGCCCAGCGCCATCTTTGAGGCGTGGCCATGCATGGCTCTCTACAGTATTCAGGTATTGTCAAAAGCTCATTCCTATAACTCAGCAATCATCAAGAATGTACCATGTTATACGCAAGCACTCATGATTCATGAAATGTGAGAGGCTTCAACTGATAACCCAGCCTCCATGGTATATGTACTGTGGGAGACTCATGGCTATAACCCAGCATTCATGATATATTTACTGCAGGAGGCCCATGGCTCTAACCCTAAACTCATGGTTTATATACTATGGGAGAATCCAACCTTCATACCACACATGTTACATGTGCTGTGGAAGACTCATGCCTATACTTCAGTACTCATGGTGCATTTACTATGGCAGGTGTTGGAGCCTATTTTTAGGTTTCCTAGTGGCTCTACCCAGCAGGTCTTCATAAAGAGGATTATTGGACCACAGGCCTGAGTGCAGGTGTCTGAGATGGTCTGCACTTGGCTGTGCTAGGGGGAGGTCTTTTGCTCCACCCCTTGGCATTTCTTTAAATACCTTAGGGCAGAAATTTGGGGCCTGATGGGATTAGGATCCAGGCCCTCTTGAGGATGTCCTGTATTTTCTGTCTTTTCCTCTCCCATCTTTCTAACTAATATTTCCTGCTGCTTCTACTCAAGAGTACTCTAGGGGAAATGTGGAGGTGAGGGATGGCTCCTCACAGATGGCACTACTGAACAAAGACTAAGACAAAAAAGTACACACACACACACACACACACATGCACACACACAAGCACACACACGCACACGCACGAACATGCACACACACGCACACGCGCACACACATGCACACGCACACACGCACACACACACAGGCTCACACGCACACACGCATGCACACATGCACACACACACACACAAGCACACACACGAACACGCACACACGCACACACGCATGCACACATGCACACACACGCACGCACGCGCAGAGTACTTGGTGAAAGGAGGAGTTGGACTCTGCCAGTAAAGGCAGTTGGATCAGTCTGATTTTGTAATGAAAGAAGTTAAATGGGACAGGGGGTTTTATCCTCAGTAGAAAAAGAAAAAATGGACTGGAAGAATGTCCGAATATGAGGCTGAAGCACAGAATCCTGTCTATCAAGATTTCTCTCTGTCTCTCTATTAATTTATATCTATGAAAAATAAGGAAAGTAGGAAATAGATACATAGTGCCAGAAGAAATTTAGAGTAATGTAGTAAATGGAAATATTGGGTTAGGAATATAGAAAGAAAAAAACTTTGGATAAAGATGAGCAACTAGACACAGAACTATGTCTTTAATTTCCTAACTTTGGGGCTAGGAGCACAAGCTGGGAAAGATCAGAGGAGAAGAAAAAAACAAGCAGAAACAGGATCCCTGTGGGAAGCTTTTGGTCCCAAGCAACAGGAGAACCTAACTCTCCCTGAGGCAAAATGCAGGAAAACTTGGTGGTCTCTCTCTTTCTCAAAAACTAACACCCCCCACCCCCCCAAAAAAAAAACCAAAAAAAAAAACCTTAATCTCTCTCTAAAAAACTTAAAAAAAGAAAAAAACTTAATCTTTCTCTCTCAGGAACTAAAAAACTTTTAGCATTTTCTCTCTGTTTCTTTCTGTAAGGACAAAATTAGATTCCTCTGGAAGAGCACAGGAATTCACCTGGGATTTGCTCTAAGGAAAAAAAAAAAAAACCAATAAATCTTATCTGCTAAAGTTCTGTCTCTCTAAGGTAGGAAAAAAAAAACCCAGCAGCGAGAAGGTCCCTATGTTTATAGCCTAGTGAAAAAGGAAAGACAGACAGCTAGCTGCGGCAGGGACAGCTTCCCTGAAAGGTGAAGAGACGGGAGGGGCTGCTGGTGAGAAGGAAGCAATGGAAGCTTTAAAATCCTCCCTGCAATGAGGGAGACAGGGCTTGAGTTCCCAAAACTCTCTCTTCTAAGCTCTGTTTCTTCAGGCCAGTGGAAATCCTTCTGCAGCTAGAGCCTAAGCACAGAATCTTGGGAAGTGCAGGGCAGTTTTAGGAAGCTCCTGGCACAGACAAAGCAATGAAGCCCAGCTGTGACTGTGGCTGCAGCTGTGCTGTCCAGTCAGGAACTCTGTCTGGGGCAGAATCTGAGCCAAGACAGGCTGGAGAACTATCCAGGAGAAAAGCTCTCTTTTTAAAATCAGGGCAAAGACCTTTCTGGGAAAGCTTTGTTTCAAGTGCTTTTGGTTTCACCCACTGACTCCTGGTGAGGAAATGGAGTGAAGCCCTGAAGGGCTGGTGCCTCCAGCAACAAGCCACAAGACAAATAAATGCAACCACCTCGAGGACTAGGTCAGGTGAAAGGCCTGATTAGGGAAGTACACCTGTCCTAATGTGAGCTTAGGGAAAACAAAAACCTCCCTTGATAAAAAAGCAGAAGCTTGATTTCAGTATGAACACAAACCACATAGACCCTGAAAACAGAAATGGAGAAGGGACAAATTTCTCCCTGAAAGGTGCAGGACCTGGGGAGAGCTGCAAGATTCTGAGGCAGATTCAGGGAGAAAATCCCCTACCACCAGAAGCAGCTAGCAGAGGAACAGAGTGGCAGCCAGAGGCATCTGAAGCTCTACATCTGGGGTGGTGTGGGGGAACAAGCAGGACTAGATAAAGATCTATCAGGGAAAGTCTCTCTGAAGGAGCTGTAGGAAAGCTTTGCTTTAAGTGCTTTTGTTGCTTTTCACTGACTGGCAGGGGCAAATGAACAAGCCCCTAAGGGAATTTCGGTATCAGGGATGCCTGCCTCTATGCATACTCACAAGGCAGGTGTAATTCTGATCCCAGGCCAGTATCAGATGGAAAAAAAAACAACAACAACAACAACAAAAAAAAACACCTATTAATGTGAGCTCAGGGAGAACAAAAATCTTTTGACTCAAGAAGCCTCCCGTAGTGAAGAAAAAAGCAAGTCTGGTAAAAGTTAACTTGCAAGTTGACTCCCAGACCCAAAAAGACTTATGGGAAATGGAGTCGGAAAGGTAGCTCATCACAGCGGGCTGATATAAGAGAAATGCATTCTGGGAAAGGTAGCTTTTCTGAATCGAATGTAACATTAGATATTTAAGTCCCTTCTCTCTAACATCAATTTTCTAGTGTAAAACAGGTTTGGAGGAAGAATTAATAGGTTCAGCACATGTTGTATGATAGACTTCCTATGGAGGTGCAACACAATACACATCTACTCACCCAGAACCAAGTATCAACACCACTGAAGTCCATCTTGTTGAATCAATGAGCTTTATTCAGGTTAGTTACAGGAATATGTGGAAAAAAGGGACTCACAGAGTTTCCATAAGGTAACTCCAAAGCTTCATGGGATACAGCTTAGGAAAACTGGACAGCCATAGCACACTGCACACTTGCAGGCATATCTACAGTTTGAAGACCATCCTTTCTTGGTGGCCAGTTTGTCAGAGCCTCATCTAAGCAGCATGACTTGTTGAAGTTTCTTCATGTGAGTTAAGCAGAGAGAGTTCTTTCACTTTTTAATACTTCCTAAAGCTATTTATTTTTACCCATTTACTCAGGTTCTTCTCCATTTGAAATGTTTCAGTCTCCAGGAAATTGCTGCAAAAAGAGGCCATTATTTATACTTCTACATTTTCTATTCATTGTGTAATATTTAAGGCTAAAATAGTAAGATGTTTTAATGAAAATATTCCTACATTGTCCAATGTTCAGAATATTACTCAATATAAACTTTTTGATATTATCTAAGACTTTCATGGTTTCTCATGTTCATAATTATTATCTACAATGAAGCCTGCAGTGGTCTCTAGAACAGAGCTTTGAATAAAAGGTATGCTATATTACTTACTGTTGAAAATTTTCTCTCTTGTGTGAATTTTCTTATGTTCTCTTAGACCTGAGAGACGAGTAAAGACTTTGCCACATTCACTACATTTGTAAGGTTTTTCTCCTGTATGAATTCTCTGGTGTCTTCTAAGATGTGAACTATATGTAAAGGATTTCTCACATTCTTTACATTTATAAGGTTTCTCTCCTGTATGAGTGTTTTGATGTTTTTTAAGAGTGGAGACAAATGGAAATGATTTCAAACATTCATTACATTTATAAGGCTTTTGTCCTGTATGAATCCTGTAATGTCTTCTAAGATTTGAGACAGATATAAAGGATTTCTCACATTCACTACATTTGTAAGGGTTTTCTTCTCTATGAAATCTCTGATGATTTCTAAGCGTTGAGACACATGTAAAAGATTTCTGACATTCACTACATTTATAAGGAATTTCTCCTGTATGAAGTCTCTGATGGTTTCTGAATGTTGAACCACATGTAAAAGATTGCTCACATTCACTACATTTGTAAGGTTTGTCTCCTGTGTGAATTCTTTGATGTGTTCTAAGACTTGAACCATGTTTAAATGATTTCTCACACTCAATACATTTGTAAGGTTTCTCTCCTGTATGGATTCTCTGATGTTCTCTAAGACTTGAGCCACAAGTAAAGGATTTTCCACATTCTCTGCATTTGTAAGGTTTTTCTCCTGTATGAAGTCTCTGATGTCTTCTAAAATGTGAGCTACATGTAAAGGATTTCTCACATTCTCTGCATTTGTAAAGTTTTTCTCCTGTGTGAATTCTTTGATGATTTCTAAGACATGAGACACTGGTGAAGGAATTTTCACAATCACTATATTTGTAAGGTTTCTCTCCAGTATGGGTTTTGAAATGTTTTTTAACCTGATACAACTGAGAAAAGCAATTGCCACATTGTTCACAATTGTAGGATTTTGATCCAAAATGATTTCTCTGTTGTCTACTGAGGCTCGACGGGGTCAGGAAGCACTGTCCACATGTCCTACATTGGTGTTGTTCCTCTCTACTATGGAATTGTTTCAATGTGAGTTTATGTGTACAGTCAAATGTTACATCATTCTCTGTATTTTTGTGTTCTTTCTTTCCAGTGTGCTTTCTGTGATTTTGACTAGTGATGGTACATTTCTCACAGTCTTTATATTTACAAGGTTCTTTCCCACTGTTCACACTTTTATGGTTTGATGATTCAACAGAAGCATCCTTGTGGTAGCCACAATCATATTCGTTGCAGTTTTCTGTAGTATCATTTGTGTTATAAAGTGTACATTGGGATGATTCATGAACCATTTTGCCAAGTTTATTACATTTATTAGGCTTCTTTTGGATATTCACAGACTGATAGCCAATGTGCTTTGAGTCTTGATCTAAGAACTTTTCATTTTTTCTACATATACGATGTTTCTCTGGAAAAAGAGCACAAATAGGGCTGATAGGTATTGATGCCTGAGTAAGAGATTCAATAACTGATTTCTCCCTAAGTTTTCTAAAACAGGTAAACTAGCAAGTCTCAAAAATAGTGAATTCAGCACAGGTCTTCTGTGGTACACTATCATTAAATGAATGCTCTGAAGAACCACTGCAATCTCCAATCACCCACAAGGACAGTTGATAGTTTTCTTCTCTCTATCCAAACTGCATACCTTGCAGAAGGTGAGACAAATAGATGATTAGGCAATTGTCTACTTAGAGAGCGGAGATCCATGAAGGATCCTATTCGGACTGTTCCTCTGTCTTTTGGTTGTTTATGTTTTTGACACACTGTGTAGCCTCTGTCAGAAATGAACTTACTATGTAACTCCATCTGACCTGGAACTCATCTGATACTCTTGCTTCAGCCTCCCTAGCATTAGATTAAAATCATATGTGTCAGGACTAAATATTAGAAGCCATATCTCAAATTATATAAATAAAATAAACTAAAACAACAATATGCTCACCACAAACATCTCTTTCACTATTTTAAAACATTTTCATTTTTGTAAACATCAGAATTAAGTGAATAGTTCAATTCAATTGTGAAATCAAAATATTCTAATTACTAAATATACTCCAATGCCTTTCCTTGCTCTGAATATTCAATTTCCTTTAAACTTTCAAGTTGTCATGAAAAACTAGAAAAGAGAGCTGGAGAGACCATGCAGTCTAGCACATTGGTTACTCTTGCAGTTAACATAGGAAAATGATAGCCCATGGAAAAGTTATGTTTATTACTATAATTTCCCTTATTACAGTTTAGAAAGTTTACATATGTACAAAGTAGGTAATTACAAAGGATACATAAGGAATTCAACAAGAAAAGCATTCTTACCTACAAAGGCTAGATTGTTGTAATTCTCCAGCATCACATCGATGTATAAAGCCCTCCAAGAAGACTTCAGACATTCCCATTCCTCTTGAGTAAAGTCTACAACCACATCCCTGAATGTCAATAGACCCTGTAATGGAAAATTATCCATTTCCCATGTTTTTCTGGACAAAATGCTTTCCTAGGTAAAAGACACCCAAGAAAAGACAGTTTTGTGATTTAGATGAGGCATGACAATTATTTAAAGACAAAACTTTTGTATGTTCTGCCGAGATAGTTCAGCAGTTAAGAGCACTGGCTGCTGTTCTAGAGGACACATGTTCCAGACTCAGAATCCACATTTTATCACACAACTGATTCTGACTCAAGTTCCATGGGATACAATGCTTTCTTCCGAACTCAACACACAGGAGTCACACATAGCACTCATATATACATTGAGGGAAATATACCCCAAACATAAAAAGAAAGTTAATTAAAAATGATACTTTCTAGAATCTCACACTCTATATTGTGTTTCCTATCTCATAAAAACAGGATGACTTATAAACTCTAGTAAACATTAACTATTTGAGGTCTAGATGCAGGGATGTACCTTTATGAAGGGTATGTGGCTATGAAACAGGAAAAGGGTGTCTCATCTCAGTTGGAAACATTACAGTGTGCAAACTGTACTTGCAAATGCTACAGCTGTTAACCTTCTCAAATATGGAAACTGGATTAATACCAGCTGCAGCTGGGCCTCTGTGACTCTATTCTAAACATAAGGTGGGAGAGCCTTCAGCAGCATCATTAAGGGCATTCATTTATATCTGAAAATTGGTGGTTTATGAAGAGCTCCAAGTCAACAATTTCTAGAAAACTCTTATAGATATATCTCACGTGATGCAATGAAGATATATTCCACATACTGCAATATACTTGGCATTGCTTACACAATGGTACTCTGTCTGAAACATAAAACAAAATAAAAAGAGAAAATACTGTTCTGTCTATTGAGATATTAACACTGATCATTGGAATCCAGAGAATGATATGAGCAGCAGCTTCCCTGAGTCAAATACATTTCAAGTGTCAAAAACCCCACAGGCACATCACCACCTTGTGGTAGCAAAGAGAGAAACAGTATACTGCAATCTGCATCTTTTCACAGAAACATCGTTTTCTAAGACAGAGCAAGTTACTTATTCCTTCCATCATCTATGCTCTCTATGGTACTGAACTATTTAGTATTAAGATTCAATAGAGTGAGTCTCTTCTGTCTACTTCTCCATAGATTGTTTGGTGATACCAGTAAAAGGTTCCATGTTGATAAGCCTGGTTCTGGGAACCTGGCCCTCCCTAAAATGCAACCTGCATGGCACCTAAGTGTAGTTAAAGTTTTCCTGCCTGGCCCACAGTCAGGACAAATCTCTGTCACCTGCCAGTCCCACAGCTGCTCTACATAAATAAAACACTGATTGGCCAGTAGCCAGGCAGAAAGTATAGGTGGGACAAACAGAGAAGAGAATTCTGGGAAGTAAAAGGAGAGAGAGGAAGAGACTGCCTAGAGCAGCTGCCAAGACAAGGAAGATGTAAAGTACTGGTAAGCCATGAGCCACGTGGCAAAGTATAGGTTAATAGAAATGGGCTAAATATAAGAGTAAGAGCTAGACAATGATAGGCCTGAGCTAATGGCCAAGCAGTTTAAATAATGTAAGTGTCTGTGTGTTTATTTTATAAGTGGGCTCCAGGACTGGCAGGACTTGGTGGTACATGGAGAGAAAAGCTCTCCAGCTACACCTAAGACTTTCCTTCCTCACTAATGTATAAGGAACACAAGTCTATCCTGTGTAGGAACTAGGCATCAATATATTTCTTTGATGATCATTTACAGTGGAATCTCTTTCAGAACTGCCCTATTTTTAAAGGTATTTATTTATTTTACACCTCAACTACAGCCTCCCTTCCCTTTCCTCTTCTTCCAGTCCCTCCTCCCTCCTGTCTTCCATCCTCTACTCAATCCACCCCTCCTCTGTAATCACTCAGAAAGGGCAGGCCTCCTATGGACTTCAGCAAAGCATGGCATATCAAGCTGCCATAAGACCAAGCACGACCCACTGTATTCAGGATGGGCAATTTAGCATGAGGAACAGGTTCTCAAGAGCCAGGTTCTCAAAGCACCAGGGACAGCCCCTCCTCCTATTTACTGGAGTCCCACATACAGACCAAGCCACACTGCTGTCACATAAATGAATAGGGTCTAGGTTGGTCCCATACAGGCTCCTTGGTTGATGGTTCAGACTCTGTGACTTCCTATGAGCCAGACTAGTGCTTTCTGTGGGTTCTCCTGACCCTGCCCCCAGTTTCCTTACTCAGCTGTTAAAACAATGACATCACAACCACAGACTTAAGGCCATGTAAATTCATGTCCTCACAGTAATGGACAAGGGAGGATACAATGAGACACATCTATGCTATGTGGTTGTCAAGATTTAAAGATGTAATCTTTAAAGAACTGAAAAAGAAAAACAATCATAGGTAATAAGCATTTTAGATAAGTTTATCAGAGACAAAGAATAAAGGATTGCATGGATTCAAATTTATTTCAAATAATACGCACACAAAACTGACCTGGTGAGCATTTACTGGTGATGCAGCCATTCCCTTTGTGGCTTTACTCTGAATTTCTGTTCATAAGCAAAAGCCAAAACTCTTGTTGACATTCTAAATCAAGGTGTGAAAAACACAAACTTAAAGTTAATATAACTGTATGGACAATACTGAACCAGATAAAAGGCCCCAAAACTATAATAATACCAAAGGTCCTGTCAACATTCCTACAAAGAGGTGAGCATGGGAGGATATACTTAGAATGCTGAAAGAAAATAACGATATCACTGCACACAGAAACATTGGCTCCTACAGTTCATCGAGAAGGAAGTACACTTGAAGAAATAAATGACATAACACAGATCACTCACTCAGGTAGAACTGTATGTCTTATTAGAGGCAAACTATGCATAGAAAAATCACAGAGAAATTATTCATGAGAACCTAGGACATAAGAAATTTAACACAAAGAATAGAATAGAGGAAGCTTGGGAGTAATTGACTACATTTCAAACAAAAACCAAAAAACCACTGTATTTCCAAGTAGAGGGGAAAAATGCGGCCAGTAATTTTGCAAAAACAAAATACATTTTCAAAAAATAAAACACACAAACAAAAATACATGTAGCAAATACAGTCCAGCTGTAATGAAAACCAAGATTTTGTGATAAACTCCTAAAGGAACTAGGAAGAAATGGAACATAGCCATAGAGTAAAATGCACGTTTCACATCTAGGCCAATATTACAGGAAGGAGATAAAAATGAACAGCATTAGCAGGAACACAGTGAGGGAAGGGAGGTGCATGACCTCTCAGTTCTTATTTAATCCAGAGCCATAAGAGCAGTGGTTCTCAACCTTCCTAATGTTATGACCCTTGACTCTATTTACTTATGTTGTGGTGACCCCCACTGTGAAAAAATTGTTTTCCTTGCTATTTCATAACTTCACTTTTGCTATTGTTATGAATTGTAATGTAAATATCTGTGTTTTCTGTAGGTGTGGTGGTTTGAGAGAAAATGACCCCCAAAGGGAGTGGTACTATTAAGAGGTGTGGCCTTGTTGGAGTAGGTGTGGTTTTATTGGAGTAAATGTGTCAATGTGAAGGCAGGCTTTGAGGTCTCATACATGCTTAAGAGACTGACCAGTGTTACAGACAACTTTCTGTTGCCTGCAAGATGTATGACTCTCATCTACTTCTCCAGCACCATGTCTGCCTGCACGCCACCATGTCCCACCATGATGATAATGGACTGAACTTCTGAATTGTAAGCAGGCTACAGTTTTCCTTTATAAGACTTGCCATGGTCATGGTGTCTCTTCACAGAAACAGAAACCCTAACTAACTAAGACAGATGGTTTTAGGCAACCCCCATGAAAGGACCATTTGCCCAGTAAAGAGGTTGTAACCTACAGGTTGAGAACCACTGCATGAGTGTCCTAGAGAATTTTGAATAAGACAAAAACTAAAAAGGAGATACAGGAAAGGGAGACACTGAATTCCTTTTTAATGATGATGTGATCACACACAGAACTTCCCACAGACACTATGGGAAACTCACAGAATTGATAAGTGCTTTGAGTATTATTGAAAAATAAAAAAACTAACACACAAAGTTATCAATAACAACAATATTAGAAATTTATTAGAAAATTTACCCGTTTGGTTTGCTTCAACAAGATCTACAAATAAGCCTGCGTAATGAGGTAAATGACTTCTATGAGGAAATATTTATGGCACGGGGGGGGGATATGCAATTATAACACCCTGTGACAGAAAACCAAATAGTTAAAGGTTGTATTACTAATAGCAGAAGACAGAATTGATGGAATACCCAATATCCAAAACTGACATTCTTCACAGAAGCATATGGAAACATAAAAACTACAAATACCAAAATTAACCCTAAGAAATTGTATTCCTGGGAGTATCACAGGACCTGACTTAAAATCATATCACAGAGCCCCAGGGACACAGATATCATGGTCCTATGCATGAAGAAAAATGTAGAAAGGGGGATGGAACACAGCCAAGAAATAAATGCAAACTGAAAGAATCTCATTTAGGACAAACGTGTCAAGACAAACCCAGGAAAAGACAGAGCCCATTGAACATTCTGTGCTGGCAAAATGATTGTCCATGTGTAGACGAATGAATTCAGAGGCATTTTTTTTTTCTACACAGAAATCAATTCAAACTGAATCAAAGACATGCCTGGAAAACTGGATATGATGAAAATCCTAAAGGAAAAACCTGGTTAAATTCTTTTTTTTTTTTAGGTCATTTTGTAGAGCTTTGAGGCATGGGGAAGAGCATGGGCCTGCGTCTACTGAATGTACCTGATTTAATTCTTAATGATTCAAAAATAAGTAAATACTGTCTGAAAGAGATTCCAGGAGCACAGTAAATATCCAGCACAACTGACAAAGGGATTCCACGGAGTCAAAAGCTGTGAAGGTCAGAGAAGTATAAGAAGAATGAATGGTAGCTAAGAGAGTAAAATAAGTAGCAGGAGCTTTTCTTCACACTATGGGTTCATACATAGACAAAGCAAAGTATAGCTCAATATAAACACATCAGATCTAAACTATTTGATATAAAATGGCATGCACAAAAATTAGACACAGGATTCACAAAAACAAGCACATATAAGCACAAGCATGTCTATGTATAAAGATTTTTTAATGTTTAAAAGAAGTACTTTTTATCTGATGTGTATGCATGTTTGTCCTGCACATATGAATGTGCACCCCATGAGTATCTGGAATCCACAGAGGACAGAAGAGAGAGAATCTAATCCCCTGGACAAAGAGTTACAGAAAACTGAACCATCACATCATAGCTGTGAAGGAATCCACATCTTTTGCAAGAACAAGTGTTCTTAATGGCTGAGCCATCTCTACAAACACCCGGAATTATATGTCTTATAGTTCTCTTCATCCTTAGCCATAAAATTACAAAGTTAAAACCAACTTTTAGTGCTTCTCACACTGATAAGAATGGCTAATTATTAGAAAAGCCATGATGTAGCCAAGCAATGTGGGAATGCCTTTTATATCAACACTCAACAGGAAGCAGTTGATCTCTTTGATTCCATGCCAGCTTGGTCTACCTAGTCAGTTGCAGGCCAGCTAGATCTACACAGTAAGGTCCTGCCTCAAAAAATCAATGGAAACAAAAATGAATGACAATATATGCCCATGGGGTGATGGAAACGTGAGATCCTTATTCACTGCTGGTGGAATGTCAACTTATGCTAAAGAGTAAATTAATTTGGGAGATTTCAAACACACCATTACCCACCACCGTTAAACTTAGTTCTCTCTCACAACTCCTAAAGTCCTCCCACAGATGGATTTGCACGCACAGGGTTACTACTGCACTGTTCATAAGAGTCAGGGAGCAGAACTGGCCAAAATGCCTATTAACAGATACACAAGAAAGTGGAGTGCATTGCTGTGGAATTATATTTGCCACACATAAAAGACTATTATGAACCTAATATTAAAATCAGTAGTAGTAAAAATGATATTGAATGAATGCCTAATGGGAAAGAAAAATATACCATGTTTTCTTATATGAACTGATTCCATAGTTCATTTTTGTCAGTGTGCATGTGGTAAAAAGTTGACGGCTCTACACAGAGGAACATGAGATAAGAAAGAACAAGAGGTCTGAATGGAATTAGGAATAAAGAAAATAATGGATATGGGAGGACTGACTGGCTGTGGTTGCTTCATGAAAGGCAGGTGACACAGGAGCCCTTCAGGAGCATGGTTTATAGGATGGAGGGCATGGAAAGCATGCTGCGGCCTTGAAGCAGGAGACGGTCATTGTGTTCCTCATAGGGCCTCTGTAAGGCAAGACTGCAGAGTTTAATGACAGTTAATCAAACTCACAGACCAGGATAAGGGCTGCTTCCCTATGAAGGTTGCACTCACAGCTCCTAATGTCCTGCCAGGGAAACTCATGTGTTTTCAGCACTGAACGCTGCTGCCAGCTTTTCTAGCTGGTGGAAATTAACTATAATATAATATCTGATTCTATGACCGAATTTCATTTCATTCTCACTGGCACATAAAGGACATGTATTGACCACGTGTGTCATGCTGTCTTGGAGAACAGAAGGACATACATTGACCACGTGTGTCATGCTGTCTTGGAGAACAGAAGGACATGTATTGACCAAGTGTGACCATGTGTGTCATGCTATCTTGGAGAACAGAAGGACATGTACTGACCATGTGTGACCACATGTGTCATGCTGTCTTGGAGAACAGAAGGGCATACATTGACCACGTGTGTCATGCTGTCTTGGAGAACAGAAGGACATGTATTGACTACGTGTGTCATGCTGTCTTGGAGATAGAAGGACATACATTTTTCATGTGTGCCATGCTGTCTTGGAGAACAGACACATCACGCAGAGGCTCAGTCATTCTGGCAAATATCAACACATCAGAACAACTTACATTGCGCACTGAGGTAAAGTGTGCTTTTCCAAGTTCAGGATTCGTAAGTGTGAGGATCAAGCACAAGTACTGTGTCCATGAGACTCTAACCATCAGCTGACCTGAAGTTCCCTTTTTATACTGGGACAGAACTAACAAGACCTAAGGCTGCACAGAGACACCCAAAGTGTTGGGGGGACATAAAGAATGGAATGGGACAAAGCTACACTGGGTGGATTTCTCTGCTCTAAACTGGTTTCCAGATACAAAGGGAGCTACAGAGGGAAGAGAAGGGGAGAGGTGTTGGTGTTTGTGCCCTACATGGCAAGGTGCTTGTAGCACAGTGGGTAGAGTGCTTGTAGCTGAGTTATTATGCTGCTTGTAGCTCAGTGTGTAGAGAGCTTTTGACTCAGTGGGTCCTGTCATTCCGTGTGTAGAGTGCTTGAAGACCGGCGAGGAGAATGTTCTTAGCTGAGTTATTACAGGGCTTTTAGCTCAGTGGGTGGAGTACTTATAGCTGAGTTATTCCAATGCTTGCAGCTCAATGGGTCCATGATTTAAATGGTTCTCATTCCAGGTGAGACAAAAGACACTCCAACAAATATCCATGATACAAAATAGACTACACATGTCACAATAAGGATACAAACATGCAAAACCACTCTATCAAAGCCTTACTTAAGAGTGTATGTGGGGCTGGGGTTTCCTGACCTCCCTTCCTCACCTGCTTTTGCTGTATCTACCCTCACACCACCTCCCTTCCTGACCTGAGATTGGGCCTTTTCCTGGCGTCTTTCCCCAGTGTGGTGTGTGTGTGTGTGTGTGTGTGTGTGTGTGTGTGTGTGTGTGTGTAGTAGAATATTATTTTATGGTATGCTACTTTTGTTCATGTTGTATCTGTTTAACTCTGTGAAGCTGTGTTACTGTGCCTGTGTAAAACACCTGATGGTTTAATAAAGAACTGGCCAACAGCAAGGCAGGAGAAAGGATAGGTCGGGATGGCAGGCAGGGAGCATACATAGAAGGAGAAATCAGGGAAGTGGGATTGGAGAGCTAAGATCTAGAAGCCAGAGAAGGAGGAGGAATCCGGGAGACAGCCAACCACTTACACAGAAACCCACAGAGTAAGAGTAAGATTTAAGAAGTTAGAGAACGGGAAAAGCCCAGAAGCAAAAAGAAGACAGGATAAGTTAAAGAGAGCTGGCTAGAAACTAAGCAAAGCTAAGGCTGGGCATTCGTAATTAATAAGAAGCCTCCGTAATTAATAAGAAGCCTCCGTGTGTGATTTATTTGGGAACTAGGTGGTGGAACCCCCCAAAAGAGTCGAAACCCCTAACAACAATGTGTGTGTGTGTGTGTGTGTGTGTGTGTGTGTGTGTGTGTGTGTGTGTGTTCTCTGGACTCTGTACACAGCAACCATGAACAACAGGGAAATGAATGAATCTGTTCCCTCACTCTCCAGATCTCGGTCCTGGCTCTCAAACTCTGCTTCAACTTCACAGTATTTATTGCCTTGTTCCCTGCTGTGACTGCTAAGGTCAAATCCAGCATCTCGGGCACCAGTGTACCTGGAGAAAGGCTGTTGTGGATCCCTGGGGTGGATTCAGACAAAGTCTAGAGCAGGAGCAAGGGTGGAATGCATGCAACCGGAGAGGATTCTGCCAGCTGGCTCTCCATGGGCCTGATCGCCCTGCCCTTGGCTGGAAACCTCTCTTCTACTTTACAGTGAGGAGGCTGTGCCCCAGAGACAGGTGCCAAGTCTGAGTCTCTGTTCTCTCCTCCAGGAAGCCACTTCGTTCCTGTGTCTTGTTTCCTGCATTTCAATGTGTTTGACTGGTTAGGCTGGGGCCTCCCAGCTATATTCACGCACGTTAAGTACAGGGGGACCTTTAGGACATGTGGGATCAAAGAGTCTAACTGAGATCAAGAAGGACCCCAAGAAAGTATAAAGGTGGGGCTGGGAGTGGAGCTCTGAGGTAGAGCTTGCCTAGCAAGTGTGACCCCGTGTTCTATCTGTAGCACTGCAAGAAGTATGTGTGTGTGTGGGGGGGGAGAAAGCAAACAAACAAACAAACAAACAAACAAACAAAAAACCCAAACAGCAATGCTTGCATCAAATCTAGATGTAACTTACGTCTAACTATTTTTAATATTTTTTACATTTTAAAGTTATTATGGTTTTCTTTCTGTTCATTTGAGTCAGGTCTCACTATGTAGCTCTGGCTGTCCTGGAACTTGCTGTGTAGACCAGGCTTGACTTGAACTCACAGACATCCAACTGCCTCTGCTCTCACATGCATGTGCTCCTACATCCAGTTAAGATTTTAAAGATATTTTTAATTATGTATATATGTTTGTGGAGGGTGTGTGTATGTGAGTGCAGCTGCCCACAGATGTCAAAAGAGGGCATCAGATACCATGGAATTGTACCTGGAGTTACAGGTGGTTGTGAGCTGATTGGTGTGGGGGTTGGGAACTGAACCTGGCTGTTCTGCAAGGGCAGGACTCACTCTAGACCACTGAGCCCTTCAGCCCAAGTGTAGAGTTCTTAGGTGTGCCACTAGGCAGAGGTGTGCAAGACTATACATGCACACATGTATACCCAGATCTAAAGATGCATTCCAGTATTTGGGACTAGGAACGTGGTTAAGTTGTTAAGACTCCCTGCCTAGCATACTTCATGAAGCCCTGAGTTTTATCCAGGTCATCTTAGAAGTCAGGTGTGGTGGTACAACCTGAAATCTCAGCACCTGACAGATAGAAACAGGAGGATCAGGAGTTCTAGGTTATTTTGGGTTACATAGTGAGTTTGAGGGTGGCCTGGGAGACATGAGAATTTTCTCAAAAAGGGAAAGAATAAAAATTCAGTATTCCATAGGCACCACCACTATACACCTGCCATTTAGCACTCCCCCAAATAACCAGGCCTACAGGCTTAATCCTAGGGGCCCTGATTAGATCATGAGGACCAACCTGGTTCCTTTCATTCTTGTAAGGATCGATTCTAACTACTAAATTTAGTGGTCTCTGCAATGGAGGCAATGGAGTTCATCATGACCTTCTTTCTGTTTCTGGGCCTGGCTCTGAGAGTCATATTCTCCTTTGTATAAGGGCCGTTGTGTGATGGGGACAGAAGGACTGTACTGCTTGCCTGTGTCCTGCTCAATTCCGTCTCATTTTCTTCCATGACAGGGATAAGCTGGGGTCATGAGCAGGTTTGCTCCTCTAGCCAACTCCTTCCTTCTGGTCAGTGCTGCCCAGAGATGTCCAGGCCCCAGGTAGGAGGAAGCCTCTGTGGGTGGACTTGGGATTAGTCAGAATAGCAAGGAGACACAAGCTCTCACTGACAGCTCTGACTGCTCCCTCTTAAGTCAAGCACAAGAGGCTCCTAGGCTGCAAGAGACCTGTCTGTCACAAGGATGAGGTGGAGGTGGCAGGCCTGACTGGTGTATCTTGTGATCTGATGAGGTTCCCTCTCTTTCCTTTTTTTCTATGTCTGTTCTCCCTGTTACCGCCCCTTGTCATTTTACTGCCTTTTTTTTTTTTTTCCTCTTTTAACCCTGACAGAAGCCATGTGCCTTCAGAGTCTCTCTGATTAAACAAACGTTTTATTTTACCTGCACATCTCCCAGGGTCCTGCTAAGGCTTAACGACTCGGAAAGGATAGAAGGCTAGCAGCCTGGGTCTGGCGAGGAGCAAGATCCAAGTTTGGGCCTGGGTACAAGGAAAAGGTAGAACTCTTGGCCTCAGAGGGACACCAGTACATCCAGCTAGGACTGCGGAAAAGAGGCAGGCTAAAGCCAAGACACCCAGACTGAGACCCAGACCTAGAAAGGCCAGTTTTTTCCTTTCTACCCTTCTCTCTCCTGTCTTTCTGTCTGTCTGTCTGTCTCTCTCGCTCTCCCCTTTTCCTGTGTCTTCCCTCTCCACTTCGCTGTCCTCCTTCTCTCTGAGACAAGATGGACAAGAGGATGACCTCTTGCTTTCACCCCTTAAGTGGTGGTATTGCAGGAGTGTGCCATCATGTCTTGGATCTAGGGATCGAATCAAGGGCTCTGTATATGCTGGGTAAGCACCGTGCTGAGGGACGCCCCAGCCCTGTTTCTTAATTCAAGGGACAGCAAATGTTGGTAGCTTTGGGTCTGTTCTTTACCTGCTACATCCCCTGCCCCCCACAACCGCGGTCTTCATCTCCAGGAATGAACTCTGACAGGCTGGCCAGAACAACCCCTAGCTCCCGGCCGTACTCCCGATCCCTTAGCAGGAGAAGGCTGAGGCCCGGGTTCTCCCTTACCTTGGCACCAGGCCCTGATGCGAAAACTGCCAGAAGAAAACACAGCAGTGCCACAGCTGCTCCCTCAGCAGGAGCCGCCAAACATTCAATTCCAGTCCAGACCCAGGCTCCTGCTTCTCCCCGCCCCCTCCAGGGTGTGCAACCGTGACGTCAGGACGCCGAGGCGCGCGGGCAGGGCTGTTGGTGGGTGGAAGCGGGTCCTTTAAGTCTGAGAGATCCAGAGCAGGAGGTCTGAGCTGAGCACCTCTGAATGAAAGGAGGTCCTGGTGCGTCTAGGAGCGCTCGCTCCAGCCACCTCCTCTAGGCTTACGTTTTGCGTGTGAGTCAGTCCGGGATCACCTGGCTCTGTCGTTCTACTTTGTTTTCCAGTTAAGGTATTGCCTTGACTTTTTGTCCCTTGCTGCTCCCGGTGACTCCTTCCCAGAAGCGTTTCCAAGTTCGCATCTGTCCCAAAGGCTTCCGCCAGGGGCATGATGTGCCCTGAGAGTTTATAACTGCTTATAGCTGCAGGACGCTCACTCACCCAGAGTCTCCCCTAGGCGGGTAGATTAGCAGCTCACAAGGCAGGAGCACCTGGTGCTATTGGAGGCCGTCTGCCCTACGTGGGGGTGGGGTGGGGGTGGGGGGCGGGGCAGCAGCAGATGGGAACCTCAGACCCCGGGTAAGCAACCATGCTTGCCCTCCTATTAAAGATATAGTTGCTGGGTCTGAAGCATGTGTTCAGTGACTGGCGGCTCTGTCCCTTAAAGATGGTCCTGCCAGCTGTCCTGGACGCATTTCCCAATGTGCTTGGTTTGGGAGAGGGGTCCACGCTTTGGCAGGGATGCTTGTTCTTTCCCTTTCCAGATCTTTTCTGCGCTCTAAGTGAAGGGGCAGTAGAAATTTGGAAAGGGCAGGCACAGGAAGATTCATAGGTTCCTGTCCCATATGCTCAAATCGTTTTATAAGCTTCTGGCTTCCCACAAGTAGATGCTGGGCGATGGGAGGGTGTACTTTCCCGCTCCCTCCCCGCATTGCTCCTGCCCACTCATGCTCTGGACAGCTTGGGCCAGTGTTTTGTTTGTCTTTTGGCCTCTGCAAGTCTGCACAGCGAGCTGTCATGGTGGAGTTTTTGTCTCCTCGGCCCTTTGTCCTGATTTATTTGCCCCTTCAGCACTCTACTACACATTGGGTTCTCTTGCCCGGCTGGATAGAAGGGAACATTTGCTGGATTGACTTATGCCCAGGAGGAGCAGCATATAGAAATGACTGCTGTTTCTTTTAATGTTTGGTCTTAGTCCAAATGAAGAAGTTCTAGTTGAGGAATTTTCTATTTTTATATGGCCAGAAGTTGCTTGGTTTCTAAATCTAGTAACTCTCATTCTGGATTTTTTGCAATGTATATCAGCAGGTGTTGAGATTCCCAGCCACCTACCTATCTGAGCTCTAAGATACAATTCAGAAAGTTGGACTTTCTATTTGTTTGAAACAGTCCTTTGGGTTTTTGTCGTTGTTGTTTCTCTCTCTCTCTCTCTCTCTCTCTCTCTCTCTCTCTCTCTCTCTCTCTCTCTCTCTCTCGATTTCCTTCCTCACTGTAGATTCAAGGTCTTTTCTCATCTCTTAGAGTTTAAAGCAGTTTTAACTGTGCGTCTGAATAAGGACTTAATTGAAACAGGTCAATTCTTGGATTTTAAAGTGTTCAGCCATGATGGTCTCTGGTAATACATGATGCTTTCCTTCTTAGATGCCAGAGGAAGAAGTGGAGATCTTGTTCTTTCAGATAGAATTGCTCAGCTCCTTCCCCTCATCATCAATACATCCTATGCAGACAAGGACATTTTTTTGGGAGTTGATCTCTAATGTTTTAGATGTGAATATTCTGTTGTATTCTTAAAACTTCATAGAAGCGGAAAAAGGGACATGTAGTGTGACATGTAGTAGAGGCGGTTGAGAGGAATAATCTATCAGGTGATCCCAAAATATTGCCACAAGTTTAAAAGGCAGGGGACCTTTTGAAAAACAAAACGATGTGTTTTTTTATATGTATTTACAAGCCTTGAACAAGTTTCTTTATGAGGGCCTGAGAGACTCTTACAAGTGGGCAAATAGGAATGATTTGAAAATTGACATCCCTGCCAGGCGGTGGTGGCACTTGCCTTTAATACCAGCCCTTGGGTGGCAGAGCCAGGCGGATCTGTGTGAATTCGAGGCCAGTCTGGGCTACAGAGTGAGTTCCAGGAAAGGCGCAAAGCTACACAGAGAAACCCTGTCTCGAAAAACAAAAAACCAACCAAACAAACAAAAACAAAAAAGAAAGAAAGAAAGAAAGAAAGAAAGAAAGAAAGAAAGAAAGAAAGAAAGAAAGAAAGAAAGAAAAAGAAAGAAAATTGACATCCCCAACCTCAGTAGCATTGCTGACATTCTAGACACAGGCATTTGCTTGATCAAGGTTGGCCCCTTAGGTGACTTTGGAACCATTGTTAAGTTTGGCACAAAAGTGTTCATGGAGGCCAGCATTTTTGTGGCCCTTTATCCACACTGTTCTCAATTTATTACTGCTTTTGGCATGATAATTTCTGAAAACATGTTTGACTGGTGTATGCAATGGATCTTTAGAGTATGATGTGGAGGTCTGAGGAGAACATTGACCACCAGGTTCTGTGGACTGAACCTTGATTGCTATACTTGATCAGCAAGTGATTTTGATTGTCCAGAACCATGTTGCTGGCTCTTTCTGAATGTTTGAAATCCCTTTGGCAGGCTGTTGGATGCATCTCCATGACTGGACACTTTGATGATGGTTTCTATTCTGTCTATCTGGTGGCACAGAAAATGTTTGTGGTCACAAGGCACAGTGATGGTGAGCAGCATGCCTGGGAGTCTGTTACTGGTGAATCCTTCAAGTTGTGCTCACCATGTGAGTTGGCTACCTACATTGTGGGGATTGGGGGAATTGTCTGGGTTAAGTAAGTCAGAAGTCTTGAGCATTGTATTTTAAAGCAGTCTATCTTTGTTGAGTATTTTAGCTGTAGTTTTAATTCCATATCTTATTATTTTATTATAATTCATCTGTCTATAGGTGAGCCCATTGGTCAGAATACTAAAGTGAGCCTTCTCCTAAAAGAAGACCTGAGACAATGCAGAGAGGAGAGGAGGGTCAAGGAAGCTATGAAGAAACACTCACCTTTCATTAATTTCTCCCATCACCCTCTATGTGAGTATGGGCTTGGCAGTGTTTGAGTGGGTTGTTGTGTTGTCTCCTGGCCTCTGGCTTAGCTGGGTGTTGAGTTCTCCTCAACTTATTAAATTTGATGGTTTACTTAGAGAAGGAACAAGAGAAGGAAATCAGAGAAGATGAGGCAGAGAAAGAGAAAGATGAGGAAGCAGGAGGAAGGTAAGAATCTGGAGTACAAGCATAAGAGTAAAGATGTGGGAGCAGATGAGGATGACGACAGTGGCAATGATAAGAAAGGGAAAACCAAAGAGTACTAAGAAGAAATACGTGCGTGGATCAGGAAGAGTTGACTAAGGCTGAGACCAATTGGACTGGAAAGGCTACTGACATCACAGGGGAGGAATATGGTAAATGCTGCAACAGTCTCCCCAATGATTGGCAAATCCATGTGGCAGTCCAAGTGTGTGTTGTGTAAACTAGAAAGGTGTACAGAATGTGCTGGAGGTGGTAGAGCCCAACTTTCCCACTGTTTCACAGCTGAGAACTGAAAGGCATGGAACTGCATGATGTGATCCCCTGGGGACTACTGAGAGTGGCCTGTGCTTGGCAGTGGTTTCACCTTCCCTTCTGGTGGGAACCACCCCGCCACCGGCTCTGGGGGTGGTCATGACAGCCAGGCTTCTGATTGGAGGGACACTTCTTGCTAAGAGCATTTAGGTTGACTTGGTATTGGGGCTGTTTTCTCTGGAGCAGCCCATAGTTTCTACTCTGTTCCTAGGGTTTCAGGAGTATGCCATTATTCCTGTGTCAGTTGTTTGATATTGGGACTTGAGACAATGTTGTCCTAAATTGCATTGCTGGGTTCTCTTTCAGCACTTCTCTGTAGGAAGTCACTTGGGATTCAGGGCAAGCTCCCCTTGACCTTTCTAAAAACAAGAAGAACATCAGACTGTGTGTCTGTCTTGTGTTCATCATGGACAGCTGTGTTAAGGTGACACTTGAGTACCTCGATATCTCCTGGGTGTAATGTATGCATTAAAGGCAAAGTCTTTGATATCAGGCCTTCAGCATACAGCTGAGACTGTCTTTAAAACAGACAACAGTAGTACTTGGCTCTTAAGACCTTCCCTTATTGTGTATTTTAATCTGGTAACCGCAATAGGTCTGATCCCAACTTTTTCCTGCATTTTCTGCTGTTTCTTTGTAGACTTTACCTGTAGCATGGTTGATTTCAAGGACATCTCTGACAACTTGGGAATTGCTCCAGCAGAGCAAGATCCTGAAAATCATCACCAAAATCATTGTGAAGAAGAGCCTGTGCTCCCTTCTGAGTTGGCAGAAGACAAAGAGAAGTAAAAGAAGTTCTATGAAGCGATCCCCAAGAATTTTAGGTAAGATGGGCAGTGCTTTCTCACATGACCACTTCGTGTGTAGGGTGTTGTTTTCCAATCACAATTGGACTTGTTCTTTCCCTGCCCTTAACACTTGAAGTCGATAAAGATTCCCTGGGCTGCATGCGCCTGTGTTCCCTCCACCGCCTGCCCCAGCAGCGGCCAGCAGAAGTGCTGTTCTTCCTGACTCCTCTCTGCAGCCCCTCAATACCCTTGGAGGCCCCCTAGCCACACTGTGAGGCCTAGTAGCAGGCCAGGGTCCTGTGGGGAACCCCGGAAGTGACACCTTCCCTATGTGCCAGCTTGCTATGCCACAGCCATCAGCCCTCACCATCTTAGACACAGCGATGACCATTGCCCTTAGTGGACCAAAGTTGTGAGTATCTGAGGCCCCCTAGCACCTCTTAATTAGTTTTTTAGTCTTGCTTTTGTCCCAAATTTCCTCACTCTGCTCACCCTCACCACGTTTCCTTTTCTCATTTTTGGAATGAAAATGTGTATTTTGTGCCATTGTATATTGGAAGTATGTGTTCTGCTATTTAATTTTGATATTACAGGGTTTTACACTTCAGAGACTGCTAAAAGTCTCAGAAGAGACTAGATTTTGGATGTTTGAGCCAGTGTTGCATGTTTTAGACCATGGAGACTTTTGAAGTTGGACTAAATGCATTTTTGTATTATGATCTGACTACAAGCCTATTGGGGTAGGGAGTAGAATGTGGTGGTTTGAGTAAGTACGGCTCCCATAGGCTCATATATTTGAATGCATAGTCATTAGGGAGTAACACAGCTTAGAAAGATTAGGAGGTGTGGCCTTTTGGAAGAAGCATGTCACTGGGGGTGGGCTCAAAGGTTTCAGAAGCTAAGCCAGGCCCAGTGGCTCTCTCTCTTCCTGCTTCCTAAAGATCTGAATGTAGAACTCTCAACTATATCTCCTGCCCCATATCTACCCGTGTTCTACAGTATGAAAAGAGACTAAGCCTCTGAAACTTTAAGCAAGTCCTGATTCAGTGCTTTCTTTTATAAGAGTTGCTGTGATCATAGTGTCTCTTCACAACAATAAAACACTGATTAAAACATCACCCCCATGTAGGCGGCCAGTAGTAAGCCTGGGGATTGATTTTCTGCTTCTAGTCTTCCCAGGTCAAGGATTCATTGAGAGAGGAGGAGACATGTGTGGAGTCAGCCCATTTTCCCTTGCATCATCCTTCTCTCTTTTTCCTTGGTCTATAGAGGATGGGTCCAGGGCTGTGGGCAGCTGCTGTGTGAGGGTCCAAAGACTGGGGCCACAGTAGGCTTGGATAGGAAGCACAGGGAGAAGATTAACTCTATGCATGTGTTGCCCTGGCTGTTGATTGTCTCCTATGGCCCCTCCCTTATTGCCTCGGTCATGCCAGTGGCCCCAGCCCAGGTTTCAGGGCCCAATAGGATCATACTCTCATGTATGCCATGTGCCTTTCCAGTTTGGGGGTCTGCCTAACAGAAGTAGCACCCCATTCTGAGTGCCTTTACTAACCAGCTGTGCTGACATGGGAAGCAGACAAGAAGCATGAGAGGTCTGAAGCAGCAAGCAGGTTTGAGCAGCTGAATGGTCCCCAGTCCTATGTTCCCACTTGTCCCACCTGGTGTCCAAAGAAGTTGAGACCATTCACTGTCCTGATTGCTGTCTACATAGGCTGAGAGTTGTCTTTCTTTATAACTGTTGCTGCTGTTTAAGCAATGTCTGTCCCAATCAGCAACTGCAACTCTGCTACCAAAGTGGTTCACCTCAAGGGCTGCAGCCTGAGGGGATTCTGTTCCCTCAGGCACTGACTCTTTAGGGCTTTGAAAGGAACTTATCTAAATCTCTGTCCCCCTAAAGAACTCAATATTCAAAGGTGGAGGTGGAATTCTACAGATCTGAGAGGCTGAAGAGCAAGGAGCCCACCTCCTCTCCTTGACTGCATCTCCCAAAAAGCCAGGACTCATTCTACCAGCCTCCACTTAAAAACCCTTCTCCACCTGACTCTTCCCTACTGCTTCCTGTCAGCTAGTTGCTGACTCAGCCTCATGACTGCAGGCTAATTTTATTTAATCAAACCAATGGAACACATCTTTGTGTGGTTAGGCAAATGTTCCAGAGCTTAAACACAAGTAATACACCTTAAAATAATATACTATAACAGGAAGTCTCTAGTTACAGGTTTTGACTCATTCCTACTGTTTGGCCCATTCAGTTACTCAGTCTTCCCCTTCCATTTTATTTCCTTCAGTAATTTATTGCATCCATTCATCCCTTCTTTTTGTTCTGTGTATTCATTCATCCAATTGTTTAAAAAGTATATTTATTGGGTTTCTGCACAAGGTGGCGTAGTAATGTAGGTTATTTGGGAGATTCCTGCAGAGTAGTGTGAGATGTCTTCAAGTGAATGCCAAGGTTCTGAGACTTTTCCCTGTTTCTAGAGAAGAGGTAAAGGGCAAGCAGGCAGTGGTGACTTGGGAGTCAGGTTCACCATAGTAGGGAATGGAAGGGACATGGGCAATAGTTCAGCCCAACTCCTGCCAATTCTGCAACTGGACTCCTATGTATCTCCACGTGTCTCATAGCTTTACCTGTTTTCCAGTACATCTTGCTCCCCCAGCAGCCCTCAGTGTCTCCCTTGACTCTGCCTTCCTTCTGTCTGACTGAATCTGTGCTTGGATTTCCTGCCTGACTATACCCTGTCTTGCCATAGGCCAGAGCAGCTTCTTTATTAACCAATGGTAGCAGCACATATTCACAGCATACAGAAAGACCACCCCACAGCCCTTTCCCTTTTCTGTCTAATCAAAAAGGAAGATTTTCATTTTAACATAGTAAAATTACATATAATGAAACAGTTATCAAACAAGAATTGAAGTGACAATATCTAGTCTATTTGTATTTGGCAAAATTAAAGAAAATACTCTATCATCTGTCCTATTTTTGTGAGTTTAGAGTTTTTATATCTAATTTACCTTTTATCATAACTAAGGAAAACTATAACTATCTAGTCTTCAACTCCATCAAAGACCTCAGAAGGGTATAATATTACCTAAGTAACTTCCAAAGTTCTAGAAGTGACAGACATTTGGCTGCCTGGACAGTCACCCGAAGTTCCTCTGTAACTTTGGGTGTCTTTCTTTTCCTACAGGTCTATAGTCTCTCGCATACTTTTTGGTGAAGCAGGAAATTTGAAGGACTGTTTTTACTTATTTTGGCAAAGTTCATCAGTTGTTTTTCTCTGTGTCCTGCAGGATGTCTGGCAGTTTCATTTGCAGAGCAGGAACCTGAAGGATCATCCCACCTTGTTTTGGCAAAGTTCAGTGGTCACTTTCCTATGGGTCCTGCATGTCCAGTTTATATAACATACTGTCAAGCAGTTCAGGCAAGAGCAGTTTCTTGCCCAAATGGCTAATGTTTTCTATATTGTAAGCAAAATCCATAAGGAGTTTCTTTGATGTCCATCATCCTCTTTGAAGCAATTGGTGCTTCCAGGAGCAGATGTGTCTTGCTGTCCAGAAAAGTCTAAGTTCTTAAAACATTTAAAATTCCATATTCTGTAGGTTTTTGAAGTATTTGAAGACTATCTATCCAATTAAAATATCTTCTGTATATCTAGAAAATTTAACTAACATGACTATAAGTTTGATTATCATAAATGACTAATTATTAATCTGTATTTCTTAATTATACATTACAATTTTAAATGAGTTGCATAAACATAATACCTTAAGAGTAGAAATATACATATAGTATAACAAAATTGACTTTAAATTTGTATCAATAAACCAAAATCCGTATCAATGTAAAGTATTTTGAGTTTAACACTTATTTTATGGATCAAAGTAGACTCAATAATCTATCTTTTTTTTTTATCATTTCTATATCATACCCCACTTTTTCTTTAGAAAGAGCTGGTATTTGTAATCAACCCCCTATAAATAAAAACTAACATTTATAAAAAATATTTGGGGAATTTGGGTGTAGCTTTTGATACTACTTCCTGCTGATTGGGGGTGCTGGCAATCTTATGGGGGTCCTCAGAAAATTAGAATTATGGTTAAATCTTTACTATAGTAGTCTGTGAGGCTGCATCATCTTAGCCAGTTGCCTTGAAGCTGTTCTGGATGTTGGATCATCTGGGCCATAGATCCCATTGGAGACCTCTCAGGGGCTCTTCCTTGATGGAACCATATTAAACTAGAAGGAATCCACAGCTTCTAATCTTCTATGGAAACAAAAGCAGAACCTCTTTTCCAAAGCAACATATCCTTAGACTCAAATTTTGAAGTCAAGGTACTTTTAAAATATATGTTTGTTTAACTTAGGAGCCCCATAATCAAACATCCCTCTGTAAAAAAAAAAAAATCCCAAAGACAACACAATAGTATATAGTATCCAGATTATCTGTGTATTTTCCATTTATATATGCCTTTTTTTTATTACTTTATTTTTTTAACAAGTAAAGTCACAGCCCTGGCTGCTGGCTCCACCCTGCTGGTATCAGGAGTAGTAACCAGTGACAAACGAAAGTACAGAAAACCCCAGAGCCCAACATGGAAGAAAAGTGATTTTATTGGTGTCACTTATATGAACAGAAATGACTCAAAATCATATGTATCACCAATAGATATTATAGAATAGGTGACTGTTCATAGTAGCTGGAATGTTTTAGTATACTACACAGCCTGAAGGCCATTTAATCAATGGAAAATGTTCTTTCCAGGTTAGCCAGTTGATCTGACCCTCCTCCAGGCAGCTTGGTTGGTCATTATATCTTCTTTATAATTCAGCAGTCTGTTTCTTCCAGGGTGCACAGTCTAAGCCTTTTTTATGCAGCTCAGTTTGTCTGACAGTGTTTCTCAGCAGTTCTTAAAGTTGTATATGCTTGAGGAGGAAGGAGCCTACCGAATCTGTTCAGTTTCCAGTTATTCCTGAAGTTACTGTGAGTTGTTTCCTTCCTCAGCTTAAAGAGCTTCCCTACACGGTGGAATGTTTCCCCTCACTTTAAAGCAGATTGTTTACCTTCCAGTAAATATCCTCTATATTAATGAGTCTTCCATTACATAGAAAGTTTAGAAATGATTTTTTTCCTGTTTTTTAATATTTTCTTTTCTGAAAATAGATATTTCTTCATACAATATATTCAGATTATGTAGATGGAATTTTCTGTCCCACCTTGTCCTGCAGCCATTCAGTCCCAAACAAACACACAGAGGGTTATATTAATTATAAACTGTTTGGCCTATTATTCAGGCATATAACTAACTAGCTCTTATGCTTTAATTAACCCATAATTCTTGTCTATGTTTAGCCATGTGGCTTGGTACCTTTTCTCAGTCCAACATTCTCATCTTACTTCCTCTGTGTCTGGCTGGTGACTCTGTCTCTGCCTTTTCTCCTCCCAGTCTTCTCCTAGTCTGCTCACCCTGCCTACACTTCCTGCCTGGCTACTGGCAAATTAGCATTTTCTTAAACCAATAAGAATCACAAATCTTTACAGTGTGCAAGAACATTATCCCACAGCAAGAGTATAGTTTCACTTCCTATTACTCCTGCCAGTTCCTCCCTACCTTCCCTCCCATCCAGATCCAACCCCTTCCTGTTTCTTCTCAGAAAACAAAGATGCATCTAAGATAATAATGAAATAAATCAAATATAAACAAATTGATATATGATAAACAAACAGAGATAAGGAAAAGAGCCTGGGATGAGGTATAAGAAACATATATAGACACAAACACCTA
Source organism: Peromyscus eremicus (assembly GCF_949786415.1). Taxonomy (NCBI): domain Eukaryota; kingdom Metazoa; phylum Chordata; class Mammalia; order Rodentia; family Cricetidae; genus Peromyscus; species Peromyscus eremicus. The sequence continues at coordinate 4,794,306 of NW_026734286.1, read as the reverse complement.
ATCATTTTCATACTCAGGGAGCCCATAAAAATACAAAGCCAAAACCTATATTAAATATGAATTGGATCTCTGGGTAGAAAAAAAAGCCCAGACCCAACATTATGAAACAAGGAACCTCTAAAAATTATGCTGATTGATTTTGCCTTTTTTGTTGACCATCTACTGCTGGGCATGTAACCTATCATTAAGAGTCATTTGTTTCCCTAGTGAGACTCCCTTAGGGGAAACTAGTTTTTCATTTGCATGTAGTTATCTATTACAGTTAGCCTCTGGATTAGGGATGGGTACATTTGTCTCTGTCTTCTACTTTCAGTTCTCGGACCCTATCAGGTACAAACCCATGCAAGACCTGTGCATGCTACCATAGTATCTTGAATTCATATATATGCCAGTCCTGCTATACTTAGCCTTGTTTCCTTGATGTTTCTTCCCAATTATCCTGAATATTACACTGTGTCTGCCTTCTCTTCAGTAGGGTTCCATGAGCCCTGGGGTGGCAGGATTTTATGAAGATAGCCCTTTTAAGCATGAGTGTTCCAAGCTCTCTCTCTCTCTCTCTCTCTCTCTCTCTTTCTCTCTCTCTCTCTCTCTCTCTCTTTGCATATGTTTGGCTGTGGTTTACTGTATTTTTCTAATCTGCTGTGGTTAGAAGTTTCTCAAAAGATGGCCAAGCAAAGCACTGATCTAGAATATAGCAGAATATCATTAGGAGTCATTTATTGCTGTATTCCTTCAGTACAATAATAATATTTGGTTTTCCCCTAGGTCCATGATATGTTCTCAGGATCATGATCACCTAAACAACATTCATTTCATGGAGTAGGACTTAAATCAGATATTGGTTGGTTCCTCCCAGCAGCTTTGTTATTTTAAAGAAAGGACACCACTGTAGATGGAAGAGTTTATAGCTGGGATTCTGTTTGCCTTTCTCCTTTTGTAGTGCACAGAGGACCTTCCAGTACAAAGAACACTAGCCAATAGGAATTGTCTCTCTCCACCTTTTAATTAATGTATATAAGGTTTTGTCAACCTTATTGATTTTCTCAATCAACTTAAAGTTTCATCGACTGTTTGTTTCTATTCTACTAATCTCATCCCTGAGTTTGATTATTTCTTGTTGTCTACTCTTTTAGGTGTTATTTCTCCTCTTTATTTTGTTTTTTTTTCAAGTGTGTTGTTAAGTTACTCCTATGAGATCTCTCCAATTTTTTATGTAGGCATTTAGTGCTATGATTTTGCCTCATTAAATTGCCTTCATTGTATGCTATATATTTAGATATGTCGTGTATTCATTTTCACTCAATTATAGAAAGCCTTCAATTTCTTTATTTCTTGCTTGATTCATTTATCATTAAGTAGTTAGTTGTTCAGTTTCCATGAGTTCATAAGCTTTCTTTTGTTTCTGTTTTCGATATCCAGCTTTAATCCATAGCACTCAGATAGGATGTAGGGGATTATTTCAGTTTTCTTGTTATTTGTCAAGTCTTGTTTTGTATATGCACATATGGTCATTTTTGTGTGTGTTTGGGTAAAATATTCTGTAAATATCTGTTAGTTCCACTTGGTTTATAATATGAGTTAGCGCTAACATTTCTTTCTAGTTTTTGTCAGGATGAGCTATCTATTTGTGAGAATGGGGTATTGAAGTCTCACACCTTCAGTATGTGAGGATCAATATGTGATTTAAACCATAGTAGTTTTTCTTTTATTAGCTTGGGTACAACTGTTTGGTGTATAGCAGTTAAGACTTGCAGTGTCCTCTTGGTGGAATTTTCTCTTTGATGAGTGTGTATTATCTTTATATATCTCTTTTTATTGATTTTGGTTTAAAGTCTGTTTTGTGTGATATTTACATGTTTACACCAGTTTACTTCTTAATATCCCTTTCAATTCTTTTTTCTGAGATGATGTCTATCCTGAGGTTAAGGTGTGTTTCTTGGATGCAGCAAAGAATGGATCCAGTTTTTGTGTCCATTCTGTCATTCTGTGTATTTTTATTGCAGAATTAAGATCATTGATGTTGAAAGGTATCTTTTTCTCCTTCTATTGTAATGTAAAGTTTTGCTGGATATAATAGTCTGGACTGGCATCTTTGGTCTCTTCGAGTCAATAGATTATCTGTTCAACCCCTTCTGGTTTTTAAAATGTCTGTTCAGAAGTCAAGTATTCCTCTAACAGGTCCACTATGGCATGTTACCTAGGCTGAAATGCACTCCCTTTGCAATAGTCTCTTTCAGTACTCTCCCTTTCCATCCCACCACTGTTGTTCAAATATTAAATGGTCTTATAATAAAAAACCTGGTACCAGATAGTGGGATTAAAAGCTGAAAGATCAGAGAAGCAGAACAAGCCACAGCCACCTATTACCTCACCAACTCTAAGAGTCCTCTAACTGAAATCCTCTGAGGCTTCACCTGAAAGGGTCTCAGCTGAACTACTTTAGTTCCTGTTTCCTCACACCTTATATACCTTTTTCAGACCTGCTGTCACTTCCTGGGATTAAAGGTTTGTGTGCTTTCCAATACTGGGATTAAAGATGTATGCCACCACTTCTTGGCTCTGTTTCCAGTGTGGCCTTGAAGTCTCAGAGATCCAGACAGATTTCTGCCTCCCAAGTGATAGGATTAAGGGTGTGTGCCACCACTGTCTGGCCTCTATGTCTAATCTGGTGGCAGGCTCTATCCTCTGATCCTCAGGCAAGCTTTATTAAGCTACACAATATATCACCCCCAATTTCATTGCTCATGTTCTCATTCCCACCTGCCCTCAGGACACTCATAAAATCTCTTCTATTTCCCCTTTTTAGCATAATCAAGTGACCCCTCATGAACCCTCCTAGTTACCTAGTGCTGTGGGATATCTTTCTGTACACTGTGAATATGTGTTGCTCTGATTGGTTGATAAATAAAGCTGCATTGGCCTATGGCAGGGCAGGATGGAACCAGGCAGGAAAATACAAGGGAGATAATGAAAGAAGAAAGGCAGAGGCAGAAGAGATGCAATCCCTCCATCCAGGGAGCAGCATGTAATGGCACACAGGTAAAGCCACAGAACATGTGGCAATATATGAATTAAAAGAAATGGGCTGAGTTTAGTTATTTTCTAGCTAGCAAGAAAATTGAGCCATAGGCCATGGACATGCAATTCCTAATTGATATAAGCCTCTGTGTGTTTACTTGGGTCTGAGTGGCTGGACAACTGGGCAGGACATAGGAAAACTTCCAGCTACATTTGGCACTCACTGTTGGGCATTGATCCACAGAGAACTAAGAAAGCTTAAAGATTCTGAATGCACAGAAACAGAACTGTACTAGGCTTCCTAGTCTTACAATCTCATGCCAGCAGCAGAGCAGACTCATCTCCTGACAGCTGGCTGCAAGATGGAGCTGCCCACCAATCAACATGAGTAAGCAGGATGGTGGATTCCTGCCATGGTACAAAATGGCTTCTTCAAGTGGCACAGCATGGTGTGTGATGGATATAGCTTTTCTAATATAGACCAAAAAGAAAAAGAAAAAAGAAAAAGTTTCTGGGTTACATGCTCCTTGATAGAGGCATAGACCCACTGCCTCCCAGAGTCAGCTGAGAGCATGGCTCCCAGAACTGGCCGTGAATTACCACCACCATGTTGGGAAGCTGAGGTGGGTGGAGTCAGCAGCCAAGGCTACTGCTTCTGTCCTAGCCATGCTGCAGTTTAAAGAAATGATCAGAAAATGATTACAGAAACAAAGTAAGAACAGATTCAGATGAAATAAAACTCTGAATAGTTTACGTTGTGTGTAAAAACTATGTAGGCTTGGAAGAGAGAGGAAAAGGAGTATATGCAGTTATAAAAACATAGTTTTAAAAAATAAAGTCTTTAAAGAGACAATAAGAATAATATAAAAGTTACTCCATGTAAAGGTGGAAGTCACACAGAGAGTCTGGATTATATGTCTTTGGGATTTTTAACTGGAGAGAGACATTGGATTGTAAAGGATGTCAAGTAAAACATATATATATATATATATATATATATATATATATATATATATATATATATATTACCTTGACTTCAAAATTTGGATCTAAAGATATGTTGCTTTGGAAAGAAGGCTCTGATTTTGTTTCCACAGGAAGCAAGAGGCTATGGATTTGTTCCAGGTTAAGATGGATCAGATTTGATCAAGCCAGACCTCCTGAACCATAACAGATGGTACCTATCAACTAAGGTTACAGCCGGTCTTCCCAGGATTTGAATATAATCTCTGCTGTGGGATGTTCTGTATGCTGTGAATGTGTTGCTCTGATTGGTTAATAAATAAAGTGCTAATTGGCCAGTAGCCAGGCAGGAAGTATAGGTGGGACAAAGAGAGGAGGATTCTGGGAAGTGGAAAGCTGTAGCTGGAGAGCTTCTCTCCAGGTCCTACCAAGCCCTGGTGGTCCGACAGCCCACTTATAAAATAAACACACAGACGCTTATATTATTTACAATCTGTATGGCGTGGCAGGCTTCTTGCTAACTGTTCTTGTATCTTAAATTAATCCATTTCCATAAATCTATACCTTGCCACATGGCTCGTGGCTTACCGGCATCTGCACATGCTACTTGTCATGGCGGCGGCTGGCAGTGTCTCTCCCACTCAGCCTTCCACTTCCCAGAATTCTCCTCTCTCCTTGTCCCGCCTATACTTCCTGCCTGGCCACTGGCCAATCAGTGTTTTATTTCTACAGAACGATATCCACAGCACTTCCTCTTTTCTTTTTTTTCAAAAAGGAAGGTTTTAACCTTAACATAGTAAAATTACTTATAATTTGGGAATTTGGGTATAGCTTCTCTTACTACTTCCTGCTGGAGGGGGGCGCTGTATCTTATGGGGAAACAAAGAAAATTTTAGGATTATGGAGTAGTCCATGAGGCTGTATTGTCTGAGCCAGTTGTCTTCAAACCATTTTGGATGTTGGATCATCTGGGCCATGGTGTCATCGGAGACCTTTCAGGGGGTCTTGGCTGGTCAAACCTGATGTATCTTAATCTGGAACAAATCCATAGCCTCTGGCTTTCTGTGGAAACAAAAGCAGAACCTCCTTTCCAAAACAACATATCCTTTCATCCAAATTTTGAAGTCAAGGTACCTTTAAAATATACATTTTGGCATAACTCAACAGCTTTTGCAATCAAATGTTTTTCTTTAGTTATGAATATCAAAGAGAACATAATCTAGATTCTCTGTGTGGTAGCCATCTTTACGTGGCTTATTTTTTATATTACCTTGAGCCTATTGCTTTAAACTGAAGCATTCTAAGACTGAAATGGTGCTGTGGCTGCTGGCTCTACCTACTTCAGCTTCCCAACATGGCGGTGGTACGTTTTCCACCAGCTCTGGGAATCGTGGGTCTATGCTTTTATCAAAGCAGTGTGTAGCACAGAAACCTCTTTTTTTGTTTTGTACTAGCAAAGGTTAAATCCACCATGCAGCTTAATGTGCCACTTACAGAGGCCCAGCTTAATGTGCCACTTGCAGAGGCCTCATTCCTGCCATACTGCAGTTTGAGCACGCACGCCAGGAACCCACCATAGTAGATAGTAGATCAAACATGCAGGCTGCCGCTAACTTGAGAGAGACAACTAGGAACTGTTTTTAGCTCCGTTTTAGAATCTTTTTTCTTAGGTTTTAGGTTGAAACTATTGCCAACATGTTGGGCGCCATTTGTAGCTGGAGAGCTTCTCTCCAGGTCCTACCAAGCCCTGGCAGTCTGACAGCCCACTTATAAAATAAACACACAGACACTTGTATTATTTACAGACTGTATGGCCATGGCAGGCTTCTTGCTAACTGTTCTTATATCTTAAATTAATCCATTTCCATAAATCTATACCTTGCCACATGGCTCGTGGCTTACTGTCATCTTCACATGCTGCTTGTCATGGCGGCGGCTGGCAGTGTCTCTCTCACTAAGCCTTCCATTTCCCAGAATTCTCCTCTCTCCTTGTCCCACCTATACTTCCTGCCTGGCCACTGGCCAATCAGTGTTTTATTTCTACAGAACGATATCCACAGCAGAAGGCTGAGTCAGGAGACGCTGCTGCCGCTTCCATGACAAGGAGCATGTAAAGATACCAGTAAGCCATAAGCCACGTGGCAAAGTATAGATTAATAGAAATGGGTTAATTTAAGATATAAGAACTAGATAGCAAGAAGCCTGTCATGGCCACACAGTTTATAAGTAATATAAGTCTCCATGTGTTTACTTGGCTGCGGGATTGGCAAGTGAGAGAGATTGTCCTGACTGTGGGCCAGGCAGGACAAGGAAATCTTCAACTACAAATTTTGAATTTTTCAGGATCCCCATTAGACTACCAGCACCCACAGTCAGCAAGTAGCCTAGAAAACTATGCCCACATTCCCAAAAACTGGATTATGAATATTTGTCTTTGTTTAGAGATTGTTTACAAATTGGTTATAGTCATAGTCAATATCTTTCTAAAAGAAAAAAGGGGGATAGGATATAGATATGATAGGATGAAAGAGTAGATTATTGAATCTAATTTTAAAGAGCAACAACTTGTTTAAAAATGTTTTACATTGCTATGGATTTTAGTTTATTGATACAAATTTAAAGTTAATTTTGCTAGATTGTATGTATATTTCTACTCTTGTTTAAGGTATTATGTTTGTGCAGCTCATTTAAAATTGTAATGTATCATTAAGAAATATAGATTAACAGTTAATCATCTATGATAATCAAACTCATCCTCATGTTAGTTAAGTTTTCTAGGTATACATAGATATATGTTTACTTAAGGAATATATCCTTCTGAAGTCTTTGACACAGTTGAAGACTAGTTATAATTATAGTTTTCCTTAGTTATGATAAAAGATAAATTAGATATGAAACTTTAGACTCATAAATATAGAATAGATGATAGAATATTTTCTTTAGTTTTGCAAAATACAAATAAACTAGATATTGTAACTGTAATTCTTGCTTGATAACTGTTTTATTTATTTATTTATTTATTTATTTATTTATTTATTTATTTATTTATTTATTTTGGTTTTCTCAAGACAGGGTTTCTCTGTGTAGTTTTGGTGCCTGTCCTGGATGTTGCTCTGTAGACCAGGCTGGCCTCAAAATCACAGAGATCCACCTGACTCTGCCTCCTGACTGCTGGGATTAAAGGCATGCACCACCACTGCCCAGCAATAACTGTTCTATTATATATAATTTTACTATGTTAAAGTTAAATCCTTCCTTTTTGATTAGATAGAAAGGGAAGTGTAGTGGGATGACTTTCTGTGCACTGTGAATGTGTGTTGCTCTGATTGGTTGATAAATAAATCTGCATCGGCCTATGGCAGGGCAGGATGGAGCCAGGAAGGAAAATACAAGGGAGATAATGAAAGAAGAAAGGCAGCGGCAGAGGAGATGCAATCCCACCATTCAGGGAGCAGCATGTAATGGCACACAGGTAAAGCAGAACATGTGGCAATATATAGATTAATAGAAATGGGCTGAGTTTAGTTATAAGAGCTAGCTAGCAAGAAAATTGAGCCATAGGCCATGGATATTCAGTTCCTAATTGTGTGTTTACTTGGGTCTGAGCAGCTGCAGAGCCAGGTGGGACACAGAAAAACTTCAGCTACAACCTAGACCTCTGGGTCTGTGGATTGTGGCATAGTTATCTTTTATTTTATGGCTTATATCCACTTAGGAGTAAGTACAGACCTTGTTTGTCTCTCTTGGTTTGGATTACCTCACTGAGCATGACTTTCTATTCCCATCCTTTTGGTTTTCAATTTCCTGATGTCCTTATTTTTAACTCTTCTGTGTAAATGTACCACACCTTCTTTATCCATTCATTGGTTGAGGGGCATTTAGATTGTTTCCAAGTTCTGGCTATTACAAATAAAGCTGCTATAAACATAGTTGAGTAAGTGTCCTTGTGGTATGATTGTGCATCTTTTGGGTATATATCCATGAATGGTATATCTGTGTCTTCTGGAAAATTGATTCCAAGTTTTATGAGAAACCACCACACTGACTTCCAATGTTTCTGTACAAGTTTGCACTACTACCATCAATAGAGAAGTGTTCCCCTTTCTCTGCATACTCTCCACCATGAGCTGTTGCTTGAGTTTGTTTTTATCTTAGCCATTTTAACATGTGTAAGATTAAATCTCAGTCACTTTGATTTGCATTTCCCTGATGGCTGATGATTTTGAACATCTCCTTAAATGTTTCTTAGCCATTTGAAATTCTTCTGTTGAGAATTCTCTGAGATTTGTACTCCATTTTTGGATTATTTCATTTGTAGATATTAAGTTTCTTGAATTCTTTATATATTTTGGAAAAAATCCTCTGTCAGATGTGGGGTTGGTGAAGATCTTTTCCCTTTCTGTAAGTTGTCATTCTGTCCTATTGATGATGTTCTCTGCCTTACAGAAACTTTTCAATTTCATGAAGTCACATTTATTAATTATTAATCTTAGTGCCCATGGTATTTATGTTCTCTTTGGAATGTTGTGTCCTGTACCAATACATTAAAGGCTGTTTCCCACTTTCTCTTCTATGAGGTTCAGTGTATGTGGATTTATGTTGAGGTCTTCCATCCATTTGGACTTGAGTTTTGTGGAGGCTGATAGATATGGATCTATTTACATTCTTCTACATGATGACATCCAGTTGGACCAGCACCATTTGTTGAAGATGCTTTTTTTCCCCATTGTATAATTTTGGTTTTTTTGTTGAAAATCAGGTGTCCATAGGAGATGGACTTGCATCTAGTTCTTTGATTAGGTTACATTGATCCACCTGTCTGTTTTCATGCCAATGCCATTGGTGTTTTTATTACTATAGTGCTATAATAGAGCTTGAAATCAGGAATAGTGATACCTCCAGAATTTCTTTTATTGTACAAGATTGTTTTAGCTACTCTGTTTTTTGTTTGTTTGTTTGTTTTGTTTATTTTTTCCACATCAAGTTGAGTATTGTTCTTTCAAGGTCTATAAAGAATTGTGCTGGGATTTTAATGAGGATTGAAATGAGTCTGTAGATTGCTTTTGGTAAGATGGACATTTTTACTATGTTAATCCTAAGTATTCACAAGCATGAGAGTTCTTTCCATCTTCTGATATCTTCTTCAATGTCTTTCTTCAAAGACTCAAAGTTCTTGTCCTACAGGTCTTTCACTTGCTTGGTTAGAGTTGCACCAAGATATTTTATATTATTTGAAGCTATTGTAAAGGGTGTTGATTCTCTGATTTCTTTCTCAACCTGTTTATTGTTTGTATATAGGGGCTATTGTTGTTTTTTGAATTAATCTTGTATCCAGTCACTTCAATAAAGGTGTTTATCAGATGTAGGAATACTCTAGTAGAATTTTTGGGTCACTTATTTATACTATCATATCATTATGAATAATGACTTCTTTCTTTCTAATTTGTATCCCCTTTATCTCTTTCAGTTGTATTATTTCTGTAGCTTCAAGAACTATAAATAGGGATGGGGAGTGTGGACAACCTTTTCTTGTTCCTGATGTTAGTGGAATTGCTTTGAATTTCTCTCCATTTAATTTTTTGTTGGCAATTGGCTTGCTGTATATTGCTTTTATTATGTTTAGGTATGTCCCTTGTATCCCTGACCTTTCCAAGACCTTTATCATAAAGGGGTATGGAATTTTATCAAAGTCTTTTTCATCATCTAAGGAGAAGATCATATATTTTGTTTTCTTTCTGTTTATTTATATAGTGAATTACATTGACAGATTTTCAGATGTTGAATGATCCCTGCATCTCTGGCATGAAGCCCAGTTGATCATGATAGATGATCTTTTTTGATGTGTTCTTGGATTCAATTTGGGTATATTTTATTGAGTATTTTTGCATGTATGTTCATGAGGGAAATTGGTAATTCTTTAATTCTTTTTCTTTGTTTACTCTTTGTATGGTTTGGGTATCAGTGTGACTGTAGCCTCATAGAAAGAATTTAACAGTATTCCTTCTGTTTCTGTTTTGTGAAGCAATTTGAAAAGTATTGGCATTAGCTCTTCTTTGAAAGTCTGAAAGAATTCCATATTAAAACCATTTGACCCCGGGCTCTTTTGTTGTTGTTGTTGTTGTTGTTGTTGTTGTTACTGACAGCTTTATTTTCTCAGGGGTTATTGGTCTATTTAAATTATTTGTCTGATCTTGATTTAACTTTGGTAAGGGGTATATATCAAGAAAAATTGTTAATTTCTTTTAGACTTTCCAATTTTGTGGACTACAAGTTTTTGAAGTATGACCTAATGATTCCATAGATGTCCTTGTAGTCTGTTATTATGTCTTCCTTTTTATTGTGATTTTGTTGATTTGGATATTCTCACTCTGTCTTTTAGTTAGTTGGGATAAGGATTTATCTATTAACATTGATTTTTTTTCAAAGAACTACTCTGGGTTTCATTGATTCTTTGTATTGTTCCCTTTGTTTCTTTTTTATTTATTTCAGCTCTGAATTTGATTATTTTCTGCCATCTACTCATCTTAGATGTGTCCATTTCTATTTGGTCTAGAGCTTTCATGTTAACTCAAGATAGTATAAGATCTCTGCAAATTCTTTATGAAGGTACTTAGTGCTATGAGCTTTCCTCTTAGCACTGTTTTCATTGTGTCTCAGAAATTTGGGTATGTTGTAGATTAATTGTCATTGAATTCAAAGAAATCTTTAACTTTTTTTCTTTATTTCTTCTTTGACCTGGTGGTAACAGAATAGAGAGTTGTTCAGTTTCTATGAGTTTGTACACATTCTGTTGTAGAAATCCATGGTGGTCTGATAAGATACATGGGGTTATTTCAATTTTCTTCTATCTGTTGAGTCTTACTTTGTGGCCAAATATACAGTAAATTTTGGAGACTATCCCATGTGGTGCTGAGAAGAAGGTATATTCTTTTGTGTTTTGGTAAAAACCCCCATCAAAATCCCAACACAATTCTTCACACATCTGGAAAGAACAATACTCAACTTTATATGGAAAAACAAAAAACTCAGGATAACTAAAACAGTCCTTGACAATAAAGTCATCTCTGGAGGCATCACCATCCCTGACCTTAAGCTCAACTATAGAGCTATAATAATAAAAACAGCTTGGTATTGGCATAAAAACAGACATTGTAGACCAATGGAATTGAATTGAAGACCCTGACATTAACCCACACATCTATGAACACCTGATTTTTTGACAAAGAAGCCAAAACTGTACAATGGAAAAAATAAAGCATCTTCAACAAATGGTGCTGGCACACATGTCAACATGTAGAAGATTGCAAATAGACCTATATCTATCACCATGCACAAAACTCAAGTCCAAGTGGATCAAAGACCTCAATATAAAACCAGTTACACTGAATCTGATAGAAGAGAAAGTAGAAAGTGGTCTTGGATGCATTAGCACAGGAGACCACTTCCTAAATATAACACCAGTAGCACAGACACTGAGAGCAACGATTAATAAATGGGACCTCCTAAAACTGAGAAGCAAAGGACATAGTAAATAGGACAAAATGACAGCCTACAGAATAAGAAAGATCTTCACCAACCCACATTGACAGACGGCTGAACTCCAAGAAACTAGACGTCAAAATATTGAGACAATCCAATTAAAAAATGGGCTACAGAGCTAAACAGAGAATTCTTAATGGAAGAATCTCAAATGGCTGAAAGACATTTAAGAAATTGCTCAGCATCCTTACTCATCAGGGAAATGCAAATCAAAATGACTCTGAGATACCATCTTATACCTGTCAGAATGGCGAAGATCAAAAACACTGAAGACAGCTTATATTGGAAAGGATGTGGAGCAAGGGGAACACTCTTCTATTTTTGGTGGGAGTGCAAACTTATACAGCCACTTTGAAAATCAGTATGGTGGTTTCTCAGAAAATTGGGAATTAATCTTCCTCAAGACCCAGCTATACCACTCTTGGGCATATACCCAAGGAATGCTCAATCATACCACAAGGGCATATGCTCAGCTATGTTCATAGCAGTATTATCCATAATAGCCAGAACCTGGAAACAACCTAGATGCTCCTCAGCTGAAGAATGGATAAAGAAAATGTGGTACATATACACAATGGAGTACTACTCAGCAGAGAAAAACAATGACATCATGAAATTTGCAGGCAAATGGAAGGAACTAGAAAATATCCTGAGTGAGGTAAACCAGACTCAGAAGGACAAACATGGTATGTACTCACTCATAAGTGGATACTAGATGTAAAGCAAAGGATAACCAGACTACAACTCACAGTTCCAGAGAAGCTAGCTAACAAGGAGGACCCAAAGCAGGACACATCCCCTGGGAAGGGGAAATAGATGAGATCTCCATGAGTAACCTGGGGATGAGGGGTGAGCAATAGAGGATAGGGGATGGGGGATGATAACATAAGGGAATGAAGTCATTGAACTGGAACAGACATGGAGTAGGAGAGCAATGAAAGAGGTAACATGATGGAGAAAGACATCATTGGGATAGAAAGAAACTGGGTGCTAGGAAAGTTCCCAGGAATCCACAAGGATGACCTCAGCTTACATTACTAGCAATGGTGGAGAGGGTGCCTAAACTGACTTACCTCAGTAACCAGATTGGTGGGTACCCTAACTGTTATTATAGAGCCTTTCTCAAGTAACTGATGGAAGGAGATACAGAGATCCACAGCCAGGTACCAGGCTGAGCTCCAGGAGTCCAGTTGAAGAGAGAGAAGAGGGATTCTGTGAGCAAGCGGCATCAAGATCATGATGGGGAAACCTACAGAGACAACCAAACCAAACTAGTGGGAACTCATGAAATTTAGATCAGCAGCTATGGAGCCTGCATGGGACTGTACTAGGCCCTCTGTATAGTGAGACATGATCTGCTTGGGAGGCACCCTGGCAGTAGGATGAGAGTCTATCCCTGGTGCATGAGCAGGCCTTTTGGAGCCCACTTCTATGATGGGACATGCTGCACAGCCTTGAGGTGGGGAGGGAGGCTTGGACCTGCCTCTACTAAATGTACCTCCTCATGGGAGGCCTTACCTTCTTGTAGGAGGGGTTAGGGGATGGATTGGGAGGGGAAGGCTGGGGGTGCAGGAGGAGGGAAGAAGGGGATCTTTGGTATGTAAAATGAATAAAAAATTGTTTTCTTAATAAGAAAATGTTCTGTAGGTATCTGTTAGGTCCATATGAGTCATGACATTTGTTAGTTCTATTATTCTCTGTTGGGTTTTTGTCTGAATGACCTGTCCATTGGTGACAGCTGCATGTTAAAGTCTTCCAATATTATTGTGTGTGGTTTGTGATTTAAGCTTTCATAACCCCTCTCTCTCCCTCGCCCCCCCTCTCAACAAATGTGGGTGCCCTTACATTTGAAGCATAGATGTTCAGAATTGAGACATCATCTTTGTGGCTTTTCTACTGTTGATATGAAATGCCTTTCTCTATCTTTTTTGATTAATTTTGGTTGGAAGTCTACTTTTTAGATATTAGAATAGCTATACAAGCTTGCTTCTTTGGTCCATTTGACTGGAAAACTTTTTTCCAACCCTTTACTTTGAGGTAATGCCTATCTTTGGTGTTGATGTGTGTTTCTTGTATACACCAAATAATGGATCCTGTTTTTGTATCCATTCCATTAGACTGTGTCTTTTTATTGGTGAATTGATTCCATTGATATTGAGGAATATTAATGACCAATGACAAATGATTGTGAATTTCTGCTATTTAGGTGGTGGTGGTAGTGTGTGTGTGTGTGTGTGTGTGTGTGTGTGTGTGTGTGTGTGTTTCCCTTCTTTTAGTTTTGCTGCTGTGAGATTATCTATTGCCTCTGTTTTTGTTGGTTTAGTTAACTTCCTTGGGTTGTAGTTTTCTTTCTAATAACTTTTGTAGGGCTTTTAACTTACATTTCCCTCTTGGCCTAAGATTGGCATTCACATAGTGGCTTAAAACTGTCTGTAACTCCAGTTCCAGTGCATCTGATACCTTCCTTTGTGCTCCATGCAAACCAAGAACACATACATTGCATACGCACAGAACTCACACATCAAATAAATACATGAAAAACAACCACACAAATTAAAAGCTTATGTGTTGGCAAATACTTGTTTTCCCAGTGCTAAGAAGAGGCAGGGAGGTGAATTGATAAACCTTGATAAAAAGATTGTCTGAGAAATATAGTTGGACACCTTTAGAAAAAATTAAAGTAATTCAAGCATGTTGGTGAATGCCTTTATTAGCAGAACTGAGGAGGTTAGAAGGCAGTATCAGGAGTTTAGGACAGTCTTATCTACATAATGAATTTGAGGCCAGCCTGGAATGAGAGAGTTCATGAGAAAACAACAGGATCAGAATATAAACCTTAGGGCTTTGACAGTGACAGGAAGAATTCAGAGATGTCAGATATAGTGAGGTACCAGCTGTAGGAATAGGATACCCTCAGGCCGTGGAAACAAAATAGCAAAAAGCTGTGGTGGTAGGGAGGCATCTGGGGGACTATGAGCATGGAACTCTCATAACCTGTGTCCTTTTCAACCCGCACTTCTGATTCTATGCTCCCACCATTCCTTTTTACATCCTCTACACATTCTTTTTCCTATTGGACAGAACTTTTCTGGAATTTCCTTCCAGGTGTCTGACTGCATTGTTTGGTTTTCTTATTGCTCTGGTTTTGCAAATGTCATGTAAGTACTTTGGAATTGAGCTTCCTTCCCTGAACCCACCTCTTTATTTCCAGATAGAGTATCTATATTAAATCAAGTTGGCCATGATCTCCTATCTTAGCCTCCCCAGCCCTGGGATAACAGATGTGAGCATTTCTGATCATATTTTTCATTATACACATACATAGGCAATTATAAATTTGTTGTAGAAATACTGTTTTAAAGATACTATTTTGTATGTTCAGGTTCAGATATGTGTGCCTATGTGTACATGGCTGTGGAAGTCAGAATTAAACTTCAGGTGTCAATCATCAGTGTCTCCTGATTTTCTTGACACAGATGTCTCATTGCCCTAGCTGCCCTTTAAACGACAAAGGTCTACCAGAATAAGATTACAAGCACAGGCCACCTTTCCCAGTATTTTTACATTGGTTTGTGAAAGGGAAGTTAGATCTTCAGGTTAGCATTGCAAATACTTCACATATTTATCTGTCTCTGTAACCCCCACCTCTACTTTGACATTTGTTTGTTCAGCCTATAACTTGAACTCTCTATGTCATCAACACTTACCTTCCGAGTGCTGATTTTTCAGGCCGGCCATTCTATTGAAAATCTTTTAAAGCTGCATTGCAATGTGGCTTGGAGAAGAACATCTACACCTGAAATATATGTGGAAAAAGCAGGCAATATAATATTTAATTAATGAAGATTTTAAAGTGTTATTTAAATTTTTCATGCATTATATTTCCCTCAGATTATTTACCCTCAGCTAACTCCTCCCAGATACTCTTCACCTTTCTAAACACCCAGATTCTTATTCTTTCTCTGTCATAAAAAAGAAAGTAGAGAACAACAAAAAAAGAAAATCAGAAAAAAAGAAATCCAACAAACCAAAACAAAAAATAAGTATATGAAAAACATCTAGGCCCTGATTTGGGCAGAGACTCCCCCACTTAACCAGAGGATATACTGGCCACTAGAACTCCAGGTAGGCCACCTGCTCATGGACCTCCTCGACTGTAAGTTCCAGTCCACCCTACCCCAACTCCCTCCCCTCCTCATTAATGTAATACAATCTCACCACTTTCATTTTAGCTTTAACATTTACATAGCCCATACTTTCAGATCTGTCTGTTTCTAATGTTTTGAAGTTGTAAAGTAAATACCTGTTCAATCCATGCCATTAAACTCAGTATGTAAAATATTTCATTAATCTATGGTCTCCAACTTGGAAGAGGCATCTGCTTGACCAGCACTACTCTGGATTCTAGAAATCCAAGTAGGTTGCCTGTCTGTGGACCTTCCCCACTTTCTGGGTGCCCATCCACCCTATCCTATCTCCTCCTCCCCTCTTTATTGCTCTGTCCCAGTCCTGTACTCAGGCAGAGACCCCTGCTCAACCACAGGCCACACAAGCCAGAAGACTAATGAAAAAAGAAACCAAGGAACAAAACATCTGTCTAATAATGTTAAACACAAGAATCAACATCTAGCCCTAGAGTCACCCCAAACCCAGATGAGTTTCAGCTGAGACCCATTCTGGATGAAGACTCAGAGGCCTCCAGTCTGAGGAAACAAGACCAGCTGAGGATCTGGCGAGGTGAGGTAGCTGTGGCTTGTTCTGTCTCTCTGACCATCCAGCAGTTCACCCCAATAACTGGCCCTGGGTTTGATTTTATTAATAAGACTCTTTAAGATTCATGCTTCAAATCAACATCTAGCCCTATAGTTACCCCAAACCCAGATGCCCAGATGCCAGAATGAGAACACATGAACAACAGACAAGGTACTATGTTACCACCAGAGCTGAGCTATCCTACTACAGAAAGCCCTGAATATTCCAACACAGCTAAAGCACAAGAAAAAGTCCTTAAAATAAAATTTATGAAGATGATAAAGGTCCTTAAAGAGGAAATGAATAAATCCCTTAAAGAAATCTAGGAAAAGACAAACAAAAATAATAGAGGAAATGAATAAATCCCTTAAAGAAAGTCAATAAAAAACAAGAGTTGAAGAAAATAAATAAAACTGTTCAACATCTGAAAATGGAAATAGAAGCAATAAAGAAAACATAAAGTGAGGGAATTCTGGAAGTGATAAAGTTAGGTAAGTGAGTAGGAAATACAGACACAAGCATCCAACAGACTACAAGAGATGGAAGAGGGAGTCTCAGGCATTGAAGATAAGATAGAAAAGGTTAAATCAAAGAAAATGTTAAATCTGAAAAATTCCTGACTCAAATCTTCTATGAAATCTTGGACTGGTGGAAGCGATGCTGTCATCTCTGGAAACAGTGAATAAATATTTTGTGAATGGAGCTCCTAACAGTAATGGCCTTTGGAGAATCCCACCCACCTGACAAAGACCTGTGGAGGTGATACTGAAGACTATTGCACTGATTCTAGGGAGCTCATGTGCTTCAGGCCTCTCTAACATTTTTTGTTGTTGTTGTTTATTGAGACGGGGTTTCTCTGTGTAACACCCCTAACTGTCCTGGAACTAGTTCCCATAGACCAGGCTGGCCTCGAATTCACAGAGATCTACCTGCTTCCAGAGTGCTGGGATTAAAGGCATGCGCCACCACTGCCTGCTCCTTCTCTAATTTTTGCTGTGGTTATTTTTATGCTAATTCTTACTTTTGCTTTGTCAGTTGCGATTGTGACCTAGTGGGCAAAAAAAAAAAAAAAAAAAAAAAAAAAAAAAAAAAAAGCTGTGATTTTTCTAAAGTTTGTACAAGGAAATTAAGCCTCTCTTCAATCTTTCACAGAAACCGATTTCTCTGGTCACCCCTGGGCAGCTTTACAGTCATTCTGAGTAAGTATGAGGAATTCACTAAGGTTAATGATTCTTGCTTATGTAACTCTTCTTAAAAAGAGATAACTATATTCCAAAGAACTTCAGAACTTGGGAGATGGTCTCTTAAAAGATACATTAAAGACTTATAGGGACACATAAGGAAAAGGTAAAGGATATGAAAGGTCAGATGTAGTGGGTACCTATTCCACTTATGACCTTGAGGTACCAGTCCCTAGGGCATGGTCTCAGGGCTAGCTTAAGATCTGAGGGGCACATCTGTCCTTTCTGGACAAGCAGGACACAAGGAAAGGTGACTGCTGAAACTTGCGAAGACAGGGTAAGATGGTCTTTCAGAATCCCTGCTTCTAAAAATGGTCTGTCAGATATTCTAGGCCTGTAGCCAAAATGGATGCCCCAAGGATGATGAGAAACATTAGATGACTGCAATCTATCTCTGTCAATTCTTGCAATTTTTCGAAGTTGCTTGCTTGCACTTCCTGTTTACTCAGTTAGTATTATTTTCTTCTTAGGTCTTTGATGGGGTTGAAGACTAGATAGTTACAGTTATAATCCTCTCATGTCTTAGCTAAGAATATTTTAGGTACTAAAGTTAGATTCTTCAGGACAGCACAGCTATTGAAATAATCTCTGTAACTTGCCATTTACCTATGGTCTGAACATTTCTGGACATTTAGTATTTGTTTCTTGTTTGATGTTGTTCTTGTTGGTTGTATTTTTATCTTCGTTTATGTTATTACCTTCCCCTCTCCTGCACAATACTTAATAATCATTCCTACTGTATATAGTTTTGTATTAGCTTAGAACTTTCTTATTTAGACAAAAAGAGAAGATGTACTAAGTACCTGTTCCACCTGTGACCTTGAGGTACCAGTCCCTAAGGCATGGCCTTGGGACTAGCTTAAGACCTGAGAGGGGGACTGGAGAGATGGCTGAGAGGTTAAGAGCACTGGCTGCTCTTCCAGAAGTCCTGAGTTCAATTCCCAGCAACCACATGGTGGCTCACAACCATCTATAATGAGATTCGGTGCCCTCTTCTAGTGTGTAGGCATACATTCGAGAACACTGTATACATAATAAATAAATAAATAAATAAATAAATAAATAAATAAATAAATAAATAAATAAATAAGTAAATGAATAAAGCTTAAAAAAAAGGCCCAAGGGCATCTATGCCTTACTCTCTTCTCTCCCTCGTGGACTTGGACAGTGTGGACTGACTCAGGCAGCAGAAGCAGCATGGGACTGGCCATCAGCCTTCCAGGACTCTGCAATAATTTTGACTTATCCTGTTTAAGGAGTTGTTCTCTCCAATTTATATCCTAATAAACTCCCTAATACTCCTTAGTCAGACTCCATTGGAGTTCTCACTATGATCAGACAAATCACTGGTGCCAAGACATGAATTGTTAGATACTTTTTTTATGTTAAATCTCCAAGTTTCATTGGAAGAGAAAAGTACACATAGAAACTGCCAGGAAGAACAGAAACTTGGTCCCAACAGTTAATGAGTTAGATAATCATTACCATTTTGAGAATTTATAAAGAGTAGGATTATACCAGTTGTCCACATAAAAGTGATACATAGATTATCTAAATAATTGACTTTCACCTGAAAATTATATCCTAGCTATGGAATTGTATACTCAGCTGATCACAAAAATAGAAAAGTATCACATTGTTAAGGACTAATCATGAGGCTTGAATCTCTTTTTTTGTAACTGCATGTTTGCTGCCAGCTGGGGCACAATATAAGATGTGCCTTGTTTGATATAATCATTAGGCATGCAATATAAATTAATGATATGGGTAAAGGTCAGGGTTGTCAAGGGAGTGGGGAAGAGGAAAAGAAACTACAATGGGTAAATGTTAATGATTCTTGGAAAATGGTTAAAGAGAAATGTATTGCAACTGCTCAAGCTTGAGTGCATTAGAACTTGTATAAATAAAAACAGCTTGAGTTGTTTGATGCCATCTGTTTGAAAGACAATCAGTGATCAGGATCTGCATTTTTTCACCTACTTCATACCTCTGCTGTGTGGTTCAGAACCCCACTGGAGTTAAACTTCAGTGTGTGTATGCCTTTTCCTTTTTGAAAATTTGAATGTTGTTTTTAGATAATAATAATTAATTCAACCCCTCTCTCCCTTTCCTCATCCAATGTTATATCAGACCTTATACTGTAACCATGTAAATTTGAGTATAGCATGCAATGTGCTACCTTTCTGTGCACATAAAAAAAAGACATTAACCCAACCTACTCGGAACATCTATGTCAAATTTAACTGTTCTGTGGTCTCTATTGTCAATTTTGTGTATTCCAAGAAAAGAAGTTAAATCAACAGAGTATACTGTGAAATCATTTAAATGTTGTAAGAAAAGGAAAATATGAAATTCCCTATCCTAATGATGACATTTCAAGCCTAGGATTACTTTCACTGTGATAATTTGTTTTGCAGAATACTAATGGACTGGGAAGTAACTTGATTTCTCACCTGAATTCTAATGACAGTGAATCCCCTTTTGTTACCTTTTCCGATTGAACATGGAGTGAGTGAGTACTTAGTTTACAGCCATTGGTTGCAGTTACCTTGTGCCTTCCTTATGTTCCCAGCACCCTTTAACACAGATTTCCTCTATTTTGCCCATGTTTGCACTGAACTAATGACCCCTTACTTCAATGTCTTAAGGTGTGACTACAGGTGTGTTCAGCAAAACTTGATTTAATCACTCCAGGAATATTAGATGGGGTGGTCACCTGTCAGCCTTGGCCATTTCAAACAGTTGTAAATAGGCCCCAGCCACCCTAGTCACTGCAGAATGTGCATGGGGAGCAGCCACAAAGGGAGGGCACCACACTCTACACCCACTCTATGTATCTGGGCAACATAATCTGAGCTCTCTGGTGGGGAGGAGCCTATGAATCTTTCTGCATCCGCCCCCTCTCAATTTTTTCTCCTTTCTGTAGATGTAACCAACTGTCTTATTAAATAAGAAACACAGAGCCGATTCAGAGAAGAAAGCCAAGAGGTCAGAACTAAGAGCCTTACCCTTCCTGCTTCAGCTATCCTGCTTCAGCCAAGAGAGCTCTCCGAAAAAAGGGGCCTACTTCCTGTGTGTATGCCTTTTTATAGTCTAGCTGTTCTGCCTTCTCATTGGTTGTAAACCTAAACACGAGACTGCCTTGTCATTGCCTGTATGTACCGCCCTCCAGGTCCTTAAAGGCGTGCGCCACCACCGCCACGCACTTGCTATGGCTCTAAAACTCTGACCCCCAGGCAACTTTATTTATTAACATACAATTAAAATCACATTTCAGTACAAGTAAAATACCACCACATTTCCCCTTTTCTATTTTAATAAAAAAAAAAGAAAAAGGTTATAACTAACAAAAGAAAAACTATATACAAAAGTACAATAACTATATACAATATATACAAATAATAAATGTCTAAACAATGTCTAGTCCATTTGTATTTGACAAATTCAGAGATAATAATTTCATTATCCTATTTTGCTAAGTCCAAAATGTATCTAATTCACTTTCTATCCTAATTAATCTTCAACTATAACTAACTAACCTTCAACTATAACTAACTAATCTTCAACTCCCTCAGAGACCCAAGAAGGAAATAATATTACCTAACAAAAATAAAAACAGAAAGTGCATGCAAGCAACTTCCAAAAAATTTGTGAGTTGACAGAAACAGCCAGCTGCCTGGACAGTCACCTGAAGTTTCTCCACAATGCTGGGGCATCATCTTCAGCCTATAGGCTTAGCATATCTGACAGACTCATTTGTGAAGTAGGATGTACACAAGGTCAACAGTTCAACCTCACATTGGGTGAGAGCAGTCCATGCACCAGAAACACCTGAATTCCACTAGTGTCATGTCATGATTCAGGATTTTAAATTCTGGAAAATGTTGATGGTTTTTTAATTCAGCTCTCCATTCTTCTTGGCTGTGTACATATGGCTTCATTTCAGCATCCCGTTCTTCTCCACATCTCTGTATCAAATGCCAGTCTACTATTGAGAGGCGTGAGCTTAGTTACTCTTCAAGAATAACTGTTTCAGCTGCTGTTCCATAGCACATCAGAAGCCATCGGCCCACTGCCTGTTCAGCTGCCTTCGAAGAAAAGGGCACTGTACCTTTTCCAAGTTGCGAAGGCCACGTCAGGGATGGTGCCATATTGTCCTGGCCTCAGAAGATGCCTTTTGATAAAGCCATAACCACGCTTCTTTAGGCAAGAATCAGTAGTCCTTTGTTTCATCTCCTGTCTGTCCTGTTTGTCAGCAGTTGATTCGAGGATACTTTGTTGTCCAGTGGCTAACTTTTGCCACAATGAAAGCTAACTCCATATGCAGTTTCTTCAATGCCCATATTTTCTCTGAAGTAGATTGGTACTGCCAGGAGCCGACATGTCTCATAGTCATAACAAAAAAGAAAAATTTTCTATGTTATTAAAACATTTTAAATGCCATATTCTGTAGATTTCTGAAGGGTTTGAAGATGACCTATCTAAAATATATCTGCTCAATTTTTAAAACATATCTAATATGACTACAAGTTCTATTGTAATGTCTAACTACTAACTATCATTTCTTTATATCCTAATAGTTGGTAATAATAACATTCAAGGATCAGAAAATTGCATTGTTAAATGAACAATATAAGTACAATTAGAAATATACATATAGCATTTTCTAACAATATCAATTTCAATATATGTAATTTGTATACAATATAAAACAATCCAATCCAATGTAAAGTGTTTAAAACTAGTAATTGTCCTTTTCTTCTTTCTTTCTTTTTTTTTAAAAAAAAATAAGAACCTTAAATCTAATCTGCTTAGTCTTTTTCCTAACCCTTGACAACAACTTGTAACCAACCCCCCTAAACAATGAAAATTATCCCAGACCCAAAACCCATAAAAAGACTGAAAAACCACCCGCCCCACACCACCTCTTTGGGAATGTGGGCGTCGTATTCTTAAAATTGCTTCCTGCTGGGTATGGGCGAAGTTATCTTTATCCTGAAAGAAAAATTTTAGGTTAATTGTCAAATTCTAGGAAAGGTAACTATATCCTTCATTATCCAGTCTGTGTATAATGCCAAAGTTCAGGGTTTATCTCAAGTCCTTATTCAAGTAGTCTTTGAGACTGGATCATCTCAGCTAGTCATCTCAAAATTGCTCTGAGCACCTTGTAGTTCAAAGCTGATCTGTAGATGATGTTTGTCAGCTTAGTGATGTTATTATTGTCCACGTGGAATTGTTGTTGTTGTGGGGCCCCAACTTCTTCCTGGAGACTTCAGTTGATGTTAGGCCTGGCCGTGAATTCCTGCAGAAAACTGATAAGAGACTCGAACACAAAGACATATATATGCAGCTAATTGAAGCCTTTTTTCTAGAATTAATTAGTACTCTATATGACCATTCATATCTTAGCAAAGTTTAAAATGTATATCTATATATCTATATATATATTAATCTTGTAAGTTTTGATATAAAATTTATACTTTAAGAAAAGTTTAAAGAATCAGAATAGAATCAAAGAGTTGAGATTAGTAATAGAATAGTCCCTTAATTAATTTGGCTTTTCTCCTGTCCCATAGCAGAAGATGGCTCTTTTATTCTAGCATGATACAGGGAGTTTGCATTTTCCTTTTAACAACATGCTTGAGTTTAAAGAAGGAGAGAGCCATTCTCCAACTCCAAAGTCAGCTTTAAATTTTAATTGAACTGCGACTATTAGAAGACCAATAGTTAAATCTTTAGAGAAAAGCAGGAACAAAGATTTAGGAAGATATAAAATTTTTTAGATAATATATACCCATACGCCATTTCAATCTGCTTCCTGGGATAGATGATTTGTCCCTTGTCTTCAGTTGTCTTATTTGTCCAGTGTTCTTCAGATTCCTTAACCTTCATTCTCCTAAAAGACAAAAACAAAAACCTTTCCCCAAGACTAATTTTGGGGATGTTCCTTTTTGGCAAGTTATTATCTGATTAAATGAAAAGACATGTGTTACTGGTATAAGTTAGTTTAAATTGGATGTCCATGTTGATTGATGAGCTATCACCTCCTCTAATTAAGAGGTTTCTCTTGTTCAAATCGAACCTTTATCAATTTTGATGGTACCCACAACTTATCTTCTCCTGTAGAAACAAAAGCAAAACCTCGTCCCCAAATTAACACATACCCTGGTTTCCATTCTGAGGTCAGCACATCCTTAAAGTATATAGGCTGATTAAATTCTGTAGTTTTTTCTATTATCCAATGTCTCTCTGCAGCTGTTGTTCCTTTCTTATTGGCATTAAGAAAATTCAAAGTTAATAGAGCATTATGCAGTCTATTTCTGGGGGTTTTTGTTACCCCTTTCTGTTTATTTAGCATATCCTTTAGAGTTCTGTTTGATCTTTCTATAACTGCTTGACCTGTAGGATTATGTGGTATGCCTGTAATATGCTTTATATTGTAATAAGCAAAAAACTGTTTCATTTTAACAGAGACATATGATAGAGCATTATCAGTTTTGATTTGTGCAGGTATACCCATGATGGCCATAACTTCTAGCAAATGAGTGATTACAGAATCAGCTTTTTCAGAACTCAAAGAAGTTGCCCACTGAAATCCTGAATAAGTATCGATAGTGTGGTGTACATATTTCAGTTTTCCAAATTCTGCAAAGTGAAACACATCCATCTGCCAGATTTCATTCCTCTGAGTACCCTTTGGGTTACATCCTGCTGGTAATGGCGTTTGATTGTAGAAGGAACAAGTAGGACATTTCTTTACTATTTCTTCGGCTTGTTGCCAGGTTATGGAAAAATCCTTTTTTAAACCTTTACTATTGACATGATGTTTTTTATGACATTCTGAGGCCTCCAGCACATTTCCTATTAATAACTTATCAATCTCATCATTGCCTTGTGCTAGAGGGCCTGGCAGACCAGTATGGGATCGAATGTGAGTTATATATAAAGGATGACTCCTTTTCCTGATTGTATCTTGTAACTGAATAAATAGTGAAGTTAATTCTGAAGCATCAGGGATAAATTCTGCAGTCTCAATATGTAATACTACTCTTTCAGCATACTGAGAGTCAGTTACTACATTGAGAGGTTCTGAAAAATCCATTAATACCAACAGAATAGCATATAATTCTGATTTTTGAACTGAATTATAAGGACTTTGAACCACTTTACTTAAATTTTCTGATTTGTAACCTGCCTTTCTTTGTTTGTTGGCATCTGTATAAAATGTACGAACTCCAGATATGGGCTTTTCCCGTACAATTCGAGGCAAGATCCAATCAGCTCTCTTTATAAGATCAATTCTATCGCTTTTGGGATATTTGCTGTTAATTTCTCCCAAAAAATTACTGCAAGCTCTTTGCCACGGTTCACTTTCTGTCCATAATTTTTCAATGTCCTCCTTAGTTAAAGGTGTGACAATTTCTGCTAGGTCTCTTCCTGCTAATTGACGAAGTCTCAATTTTCCTTTACAAATCAAGTCAGAGATTTTTTCCACATAAGTTTTTAATTTTTTATTTGGTTTATTTGGTAAAAATATCCATTCTAATATAATATCTTCCCTCTGCATTAATATTCCTGTAGGAGAATGCCTAGAAGGTAAAATAACCAAAATGCAATCCAGCTTTGGATCAATACGATCCATGTGCCCTTCATGTACTTTCTTTTCTACCAAGGCCAATTCTTTCTCAGCTTCAGGTGATAACTCTCTTGGACTATTTCAGTCCTTGTCACCTTCTAAGGTTTTGAACAAATTATGCAGTTCATCATTTTTTACCCCAACAATAGTTCGTAGATGAGAAATATTTCCAAATAATCTTTGAAAGTCATTAAGAGTCTGTAGTCTATCTCTCCTAATTTGCACCTTTTGGGGTCTAATTTTTTTGTAGCTCTATTTTATATCCTAAATAATTAATAGAATCTCCTCTTTGTATCTTTTCAGGAGCAATTTGTAATCCCCAGCAAGGCAAAATTTTCTTTACTTCTTCAAACATTCTTTCTAAAGTATCTGCATTTGAGTCAGCTAGTAAAATATCATCCATATAATGATAAATTATAGATTTAGGAATTTTTTTACGTATCACTTCCAATGGCTGTTGTACAAAATATTGGCACAGAGTTGGGCTATTCAACATTCCCTGTGGGAGGACTCTCCATTGAAATCCTTTAACCGGTTGAGATCTATTATAAGTAGGCACTGCGAAAGCAAATCTTTCTCTGTCTTTTTCTTGTAACGGTATTGAAAAGAAACAGTCTTTTAAATCAATAACTATGAGAGGCCATCCTTTTGGTAACAGAGTAGGCAGAGGAATTCCAGATTGTAGAGAGCCCATTGACTGAATTACTTTGTTAATTGCTCTAAGGTCTGTTACCATTCTCCATTTACCAGATTTCTTTTTAATAACAAATACAGGAGAATTCCAAGGGCTGGTTGATCCCTCAATATGCTGAGCATTTAACTGTTCTTCTACCAGCTCTTCTAAAGCCTGGAGTTTCTCTGTTGTTAAAGGCCATTGCTGGACCCATACAGGCTTGTCTGTTAACCATTTTAAAGGTAGAGCTGTTGGTGTCTTTGGAAGATCATCAGTTGTTGTGCCCTGTTCTTGTATAATATGGATGGCTGGTGACCACTCAGAATAATGCCTTCTAATATTTCTCTCAGAAACATGTGCTAATTTATGATTTGTTTCTGAGATTGGAGGGATGTTAATCTGAGTATTCCATTGTTGCAACAAGTCTCGACCCCACAAGTTCATAGCTATGTTAGCTACATATGGTTTCAATTTTCCTCTCTGTCCTTCTGGACCTATACATTCGAGCCATCTTGCACTCTGTTTCACCTGAGACAATGTCCCAATTCCTAACATTTGAACATTTACCTCCTGAAGAGGCCAAGTTGGATGCCAAAATTCTGGTGCAATTATGGTAATGTCCGCACCTGTGTCTACCAGACCAGACAACAAAACATCATTTATTTTTATCGATAATTTTGGTCTTTGTTCATTAATAGAAGTTTGCCAAAAAATTTTCTTTATATTTGCTCCTGAATTTTCTATTCTCTTTGTTTCATCATCCTGACCAGCATGACTTATTCCAATAGGCATTTGGTTATTTAATTGCTCTGAGTAGGGGTTTCCTCTACAACTGCAGGAAAGGTTTGAACTGGATTTGCTATTGGGGCCTGCATGAGGCCCCTCTGGGAGTTTCCCGAAGACTGAGGCAAAGGATTACCCTGTCTGTCCCTTGTTGGTCTACATTCGTTGGTCCAGTGTTTTCCCTTACCACACCTTCTGCATACTCCAGAAGGAAGGGACATTCTGTTGCCATTGTTCCTTGAAGAAACATTGTTTCTAGGAATGACCTGTTTACAGTCCCTTTTCAAATGTCCTTGCTTTCCATATCCAAAACATCTAACATTCCTCAAACCTTTTGAAATTGCTTCTCCTACCCACGTATCATCATGCTCATGAGCTTCAACATTAACCGTATCTCTAATCCAATCTTCCAAAGGTGCAGATCTTGCCTTTAACGGCCTGATTATTGTTTTGCATGCTGCATTCGCATTCTCAAAGGCCAAAGATTCAATTATTATCTTACTAGCTTCTGAATCCGGGCCCATTCTCTTTACTGCTGAAGCCAGTCTTTGTAAAAAATCTGTGAAAGATTCTTTTGGGCCTTGTACAACCTCTGTAAATGACTCAGTTTTTTTTCCTGGTTCCTCAACTCTGTTCCATGCATTCAAGGCTGCTGTTCGACATAAAATTAGGGTTTGGACATCATATAAACATTGTGTTTGTGCTGAAGCATATTGACCTTCTCCAATAAGCTGATCCTGGCAGACTTGTATTCCTTTATCCCTCCACTGTCTTTCTATGTTTTTAGCTTCGTCCTTGAACCAAGTTAGCCACTGAAGCCTTTGACTGGGTTCAAGAACAGCTTATGCCAGCTCCCGCCAGTCCTGTGGTACAATCCTATTATATGTTGACCAAGAGTTTAACATTTGCTTTACATATGGGGAATGCATGCCATAAGATACTATTGCCTCCTTAAACCTTCGTAAATCTAACATTTCAATTGGAGCCCAAATATTTTGTGTAGTCATTTGATCAGGCGACTGCTGTATGGTTACTGGACAAACTAAGGGTGACTGTGTGAAAACAGGCTTTCTTTCTGTAACCCTATGATCCAATCTTGAAGCAACTTCACTGTTAGTTTCTTCTGTCTGAGTTTTTACAGGTTTAATAGGTTTTTCTAAAGCTGTCACCCTGGCACTTAAATTGACTATCTTTTTAAATAGTAAAATGAGGATAAACATAGTAATAAAATGCATAATTCGATCAACATTAATCTTCTCATATAGCTGTTCCATTTTCAGACTGTCTAAAATTGCAAACAAAGCCCAATTTTCTTCCAATGTACACAGAAAACCCATTTTTTTTTAATGTGGAAAAAAAATTTTCTTTTAAATAGTTTCCTTTAAAATATCTGATATGTTAAGTGACTTACCAAGTCCTTGTAGAACAGTACCAATCCGAGGGAATTTCAAAACAGCCACCTAGTGTCCGAGGTGTGAGTCCAGAGAGAGAGAGAGAGAGAGAGAGAGAGAGAGAGAGAGAAAGAGAGAGAGAGAGAGAGCAAGCAAGCGTAGCCACAAGTTCGGCCTAAGAGCTTGAATCCAGCCATGTGTTCCCGCTTGAGCCTAGTCAAGCCTTGGCTCTGGCTACCTTAAGCTCCAACCACGTGCGTTGGCTTTACAGGCAGGGGCCCTGTTTGGCAGGGCAGGCCTGAGTTGTTTGTAGCACTGGCTTTAAGCAAGTAGCTCAAGGTTAGTCCGGCCTGAGGCCAAGCCGACCTGGGCCCGGGCTAGGGAGCCGGCCGCCCTAGTGGGAAACCAGACCTGCCGGCCGCCCTGGAGGGAACCCGGACCTGCTGCCAAGCCAAGTTAAGCAGTTTTTAATGGATTCTTGTCACGTTGGGCGCCAAATGTAGATGTAACCAACTGTCTTATTAAATAAGAAACACAGAGCCGATTCAGAGAAGAAAGCCAAGAGGTCAGAACTGAGAGCCTTACCCTTCCTGCTTCAGCTATCCTGCTTCAGCCAAGAGAGCTCTCCGAAAAAAGGGGCCTACTTCCTGTGTGTATACCTTTTTATAGTCTAGCTGTTCTGCCTTCTCATTGGTTGTAAACCTAAACACGAGACTGCCTTGTCATTGCCTGTATGTACCGCCCTCCAGGTCCTTAAAGGCGTGCGCCACCACCGCCACGCACTTGCTATGGCTCTAAAACTCTGACCCCCAGGCAACTTTATTTATTAACATACAATTAAAATCACATTTCAGTACAAGTAAAATACCACCACACCTTTCCACTGGGAGAACATAGAAAAGATCTGAAAAAGGAAATCGCAGTGGGTTCAAGCATGCCTGCCAACCTGTGGATAACTCCACCAAACCAAGCTCCTTAGGAAAGGCTTCCACCACAGGTGGTGGGCCAGACTCTCTGGCTGTGCTGAGTCACCCACTCACAAAGTAACCCACCACCATGCAGACATGCAGACGCTGGGGACCTTGCAACAGTGTATGAAAGCTGAAGGTCAACATGTCTGCTTTCAGGGTTTGTGGCTCCCACATGTGGCTGCCAATCACCAGCCTAGCTGTTGCCTTGTGCTCTGCATATCCAGACTTGCAGTGGGCTGATTCCAAGGTCAGCCAGGGGCAGTTGCCAGGGCCTTTAAGACTGATGCAAATAGGGGAATCAGCTGCCAGGGCAGGAAGCCCAGGCTTCCATTGGCAGAAAAGCATGGTAGCAGGAGAGAGCAGGGCGCTTCTGCACACCAAAGGGGAGGTGCACCATGGTGACTGCAGAGAGCACCCTGTGGTGTATGGGGTCCTCACTTTATAAGACAAAGCACAGATTGGACCCTCCATCAGATCCTTCTGCTTTAAAGGAATAGGATCTCAGAGCTGCAACTGTCCACCCCCTTGATGTCCCGACATCATGACCTCACATTGAGAAAGAGGCTGGCCTGAGCTGGAGGAGGGGCAGAATCTCTGGAGGTTTCAGGCTGAAAGAGAAACCAACGCCATACTTGAGTTTCTTCCAGCAGTTTCCCATCAGGTCCTGGAGTCAAGGTGAGAGAGAACCCAGGCCTCAGCCTTTTCCTGCACAGGGATGTGGAAGGACAGCCAGGAGCTAGGGGTGGTGCTGGCCAGTTTAGCGGTTTGTTCCAGGAGCTGTGGATAGCGTTTGAGGGGGGGGAGGAGAGGAGAATGTAACAGTGAAGAGGAAACTCCATTTCCAGTCCTTTGAAATTAGAAAGGGGCTGGAGTGTAGCTCAGTTAGCTAAGTGCTTGCTTAGCATTCACAGAGCCCTGGATTTAATCCCCAGATCCAGGACATGGTGGTGCATACCTGTGGGGTTCCCCTGACCCCACTGAAGAATTAGGTCCACTGCCCACAGCAGACCTTAACTGAGGAGGGGCAGTGTGCCACCTGCCTGTCACCCAGCTTCCCAGAACCCAGAGACAATCAGACCCAGTGGGGAGCTGGGCCAAGCAGGAACTCATTTATTAAGCATCAGCAAACTCTTTATAAAGCACCAAACCACAAGCCAGCTTTCCTTCTACCAATCACAACAAAGGTCAGGTATCCATGAGCCTTTCAGAGCATAGCTCAGCATGATGATCACGAGGAGGCTAGGCACCTGTGTCATCTCTCCTGATCCAATCATAATTTTTGGTAAACAAGTTAGGTCCCTACCCAGCTCACTTTCTCTCAGCGCCATCTTTGGCTTTTGTAGCCTGACATGTGTTCAGCATACCTACACATATCTGCAATACCAGCACGTGATAGATGAAGTCAGCAAGTGCATTTCAAGGTTGTCTTTAGGGACACATAAAATGCGAGCTCACTGTGAGCTACATCTTGTCTAAAAAAAAGTGAGCAGAAAAGAAAAAAATAATTGGCCTTTCTAAATCAGGGAAACACTCTAGTTGTCTTGGCTCTAGGCCTGTCCCTTCACTTCAGCCCCTCTGAGGCTGAAGAGTTCCTTCCTCCCCTTATACTCAGGTCCAGACTAGGGCTATGTTCAACCCCTAGACTCAGTGAGTTTCAGGCTGTTGTGCCCAGATCATGACCCCCAGAGAGACCACCAAAGTCAAGCATGCCGGATTGCAAAAGCAAGGTTTAATTCTGGATATCCAATACAAGCCTAGGCAGGGACTTCGTCCAATACATCCAACACAGTGGAGGCTGAAGGAAGTGCCTGCCTGTCTGCAAGCTCAGTTTTTAAAGGCAAAAGCCACAAGGTTACATCATTTAGGGGTGCTAGTACAGGTACAATTCTGATTGGCTCACTTCTAGGGGCTTTCTAGAAATCATGGCTTAATCTTACTGCTAAGGGAGTGGTTACCTGCCACCATTTCTCATTGGCTTCCCTCAGGTGGGGACATTTCTGTGGTCAGTTACCCTGGAAACCAGGGAGAGGACATTCCATAGTCCAGCAGTCATTACCTCGTGACTACCTTGTGACTCTGTACTTTTATACTTCCTGGTTTCTGGAATCTGAACTGACTGGTTTTAGTAACTCATGGCCTGTACCTAAAAGGAGAAATCTCAGGCCTTAGTTTTAGGGTGAAAGCATTTTGGTCTTATTTCTAAGATGGCTCATTTTGGTCTCACAAGGCTACCTTGGGTTACATAGTTAGTTCCTAGTCAACCAAGGCTGCACAGTATGACTCTGTATAGAAATAATCCACATATGATCCTTTCTCAATCACCCATTTTTCCTGCCTCTTGAAAATATCCATTTCATGTGAGGATCAAAGCCCCTTTAGTGATCCTTGTGTTTAATGGAGACTACAGTGGTTTTTATTACTGTTCAGTTAATGATAGTAAAACACAGAAGGCCTATGCTGAGAGCTCTGCTTCTAGTAAATGCTAGGTAACATAAGGGAACTTCGAATATTTAATTTCTTACTCATTCATCAGTTCCTATTAGCCCTATTTGTTCTCACTTTCCAGAGAAACATCGCATATGTGGTAAATATGGGAACATCATGGATCAAGGATCAAAGAGTACTGTCTATCAGCATGTGAATATCCAAAAGAAGTCTTATAAAAATAATGACCTTGGCAAAATGCTTTATGAATCATCTCTGTGTATACCTTATAACACCAGAAATACTACAGGAAACCATCAGAAAATTTGTACAGGAGAGGAACCTTACAAATATGGTGAATGCGAAAAATCTTTTGGATGTAGCTCAAATCTTGGAACACATCAGAAATCTCATAAAGGACAGAAACCTCACAAATGTAGTGAATGTGAGAAGTCATTTACACATAATTCAACTCTTAAAAATCATCAGAAGATTCATACAGGAGGGAAACCTTACAAATGTTGGGAATGTGAGAAGTCATTTGCATATAGTTCAACTCTTAAAAATCATCAGAGAATTCATACAGGAGAGAAACCTTACAAATGTAGTGAATGTGAGAAGTCATTTACACATAGTTCAAATTTTAAAAATCATCAGAGAACTCATACAGGAGAGAAACCTTACAAATGTAGAGAATGTGAGAAATCCTTTGGATCTGGCTCAACTCTTATAAAACATCAGAGAATTCATACAGGTGAGAAACCTTACAAACATAATGAATGTATAAAATCCTTTGCATGTATTACAAATCTTGAGTCACATAAGAAAATTCATTCAGGGAAGAAACCTTAAATGTAGAATATGTAATAAATTCTTTAAATATAGATCAGGACTTAGAAAACATGAGAGAATTCATACAGGAGAAAGATCTTACAAATGTTGGGAATGTGAGAACTCCTTTTCAAGTTCTTTAAAACTTAGAATACATAAGCAACTTCATACAGGAGAGAAACCTTACAATGTAGTGTATGTGTGAAATCATTCATATGCTCCAGCATGTAAACAAGCCTACACATGTGCAGTGAGCTCAGGGTGTCCATTGTTCATAAGTTGTATCCCACGGTGGATTGGAGTTTCATGGTAGCAACTATCTGAGCCCTTTTTATGACTGTAAGCAACTCCTTTCACACATTCCTGTAAGTAACCTGAATAAAACTCATTCATTCAGCAAGATTAACTTCAGTGACATCTTTGTTCTTTTTTTTTTTTTTTTTTTTTGCAGAGAAGCTCTGGCCTTACTTGGGAAGTGGACTGTGGGGGTTCCAACTCTCCAGTTAAGTCAGATTTTAGGCATTTCTGGGTATCTTTCAACCACTGAAAGACTGATAAGCCCAACTGTTAAGCAATATATACTCCGCTAAGCAATATATACTCCGCTAAGCGATATATACTCTGCTTCACTCCTGCTCCCTCATGGGCTGACATTCTGCATCCTGTGGGCAGGGAGCCTGGTGGAGTTCTGCAAACACCAAGGCTGCATCAGGCACAAGAATTCAGAAACTGACAATTCTGTGATCTCAGTAAGTGGACACTGAGCACCCACCATCTGGGCTCCAGGTTTTTCTGAAAATCACGTTGTGCTCAATGACAACAACAACAAAAATATATATAAAGTAAGTTCCCAGACACTGAATGCTGCCAAGTTCCTTATTGGATGACAAACTCAGTCTACCTTGCTTACAGGAGTACATCAGTGGTACAGAAGCTAGTTTCATCTGCCTATACACTGGTAAATGATTGTGGAAGAAAAGAAGTGTGTGCCAGGCATTTCTTATTTGCACAGCAGGCCATGCCTGCCAGGGTGATGTCCAGTTTCTAGCTGCAGAAGCCTCTCCTGGGCCCTCTGGAGATGCTCTCACTGAAGATGTCTTCAGGTGTTCTCAGTCTCTTAATGGCCCATAGGCAGTCAAGTGGTGCAGGAGGAGTGACAGTCATTCCTGCTATACACACAATCTTACTGGAAAAAAACAGCAATAACCTGGCTGCTGTATATCAAGACACGTTTTCTCTTAATGCTGCCACACCATAAGCTGAGACGGGCTGGATTGAAATCACCATCATAAGAAAAACCCTGTTCCAAGGATGCTCTGATTCCTTTTGTCTTCTCACTGACAGCAGAGGTGGAGGGGGGGCACTCTCCCACCTCTGGTGGATGACATCACTTCCCAAACTTGCTTTGGCTGGCTTTCCTGCACTTGTCTCATGGTATGCTGATAAAACTCAGTAACCTCTTTTCTCACAGGAAGCAACATGCTGTACAGAGACCTTTCCTTCACTCTATGTGCTGCAGTCACAGGGCAGAATGGCATGGCTCAGGCCCGGGGCTCCAGCCTGTGAGAAAGCTCAAACAGGGCCTGCTGGCTGTCAATGACATATATTTGGTTGACATAGGACTCTTGCTGCTCCTTTGGAGACATGTCACTTACAAACTGGTTACTTCTGCAGTGTCTCAGCGTTTGGACAGTGTCTGCAATCATGTGCAGCTTTTCAAAGTTGGCAAGATTATCCAAGAATGTTTTATTTCCTTCATGAATAAATGTTACATCTTTAAGCAATAAGGGCATGAAAGGGATTTTTGGCAGCTTAGTCTTTTTGAGTGCATCCCTGTAGGCTTTGTGGTTTAGGGAAGGATCCATTAAGCTTTCAAGTTCAGAGAAAAGTTTCTTAAACTTCCCAGGAATTTTCTTCCAGGTCTGGGACAGCCGGCTGACAGAGGCAGTGTTGAGACCCATCAGGATAGCAAAGAAAGAGTTCAGGTTCTGCTGAGCTTTGCAGTGAGCAGCAATCTTGATGAACTTTTTCACCAGCTGCACGAGCTTGCCCAGCTGGCTGCAGAGCAGAATCTCCGTGGCCACCCAGAGCTGGACCACATTGCATCTCTGGAGCAGAAGGCTGAGGTTGACTGTGTGCTCCCCACTTCCCTGTCTGCTGAACATGAAGTAGATCAGCTCTTGCTCATGGATTGAGTTGAACAGACTCCAATCAAAGCTCATTAATTCCAGAGCAAGGTCCCAAGTGTTCATTCCCAAAATCCTCATCGACCTTTGCTGTGATTCCTAATTTTCTGCAAAAGGATTCAAAGTGTCTGCTAGATCTTTCTGGTAGACAAATATCTGACCTGATGCCTCCAGGTATTTGGAAATGGCCAAGTCATTTAGCTGAATTTCATGCTTTTCTCCAGAAAACATGATGGCCACCAGAGCCAGATCCTCTTCGGCATGCTGCAGCTTCTCAGCCACCACCTTCAGGATTACCTGGGCTGTACTGGAAATTTTCGCCATCACATTGACATAGGAGTGCTCCATTATATACACATGGCAAAAAAATTTCCTCTGTTTCGGCCACAGCTCCTCTGTGCTGGAGCCAGTTCTCCTTAAGACTGAATTGATGGAAAAGGGCTTTATTCTTCCTTTGTGGTGAATATTCGTCGACAGTGTGATGATGATGCATCCCAAGTATCTTCTGAAATTATTTCAATTCTTTCTCAAGAATTGGGTATTCATAGATGTCATCCAGCACATTCCTGTATATGGTCTTTAGAAACATTTTTGAATGTTCATCTTCGTGTAACCAGTCTTTGTACAGAGCAATCTACTGCAAAACCAGATGTAAGACCTTACGCTTTTGACAAAGGACATCTGAGTTTTCTTCTTCCCCTTGATACTTCTTAGCAGAATAGTGCCTTAACAGTGCCTGGCACAGGTCATCAGTTGTCATGAATACTGTGTATGTGAGAAGGAAGTCATCAAGGAGCATCTCTGTTTCTATGTGCTAGGCCTTTGCCAGGTGCAAGTCATTCAAAAGGTGCTCCAAGGTCTTCTCCAGGGTCCCAGACACCACCATGTACCTGTCAGAGAGCAGAGAGTCCACTGAGTCATCCTCAGTGGAAGACTGTGAGCGGCTACTCCATTCATCGTCTTCATCTTCTTCATCGATGTATTTGAAATAAGGCACATCAAAGGTAGGCAAGGGCAGCTGGTGCCCAGAGAGTGCCTCAGAATCTTTCCTCTCTAAATGAGGTTCAAAGACCCGCAGGCGGGAGCTGCCCATTGTGAACGGTGCCTAACAAAGGCATCCCCTAAAGGCTAAAAGATTTTGCCATCCTTGTCCTTTCCCTGGGAACTGAGTCCATCTGGCTGCTAAGAGCTCTGCAGTCCCAGTTCTTTTCTTTTTATGAGTAAATATATATGAATGTTTCATCTCTCTTGGAAAATCATATTATAAAACATGTAATGAACCCACAAATTTTCCTCAAAAATTTTGTCTACCAGAAAATTGATATTAAAGATAAAACACTTTGTTCACAATTTTGTTAAATTAGTTCCTCATTATAAGGCATTAATTAATGTACCTTATAAAGTCCAGCCTAGAAAACCCCCATATGCATTGCATTTGTCAAAACTAGTGCTAGAAGTGTAGATTCATCTGAAGATTGATCCTAAAAGAACAGACACACACACCAATAATAATACTCAACTATTATCCACCTTTAAAATACTCATTCACCAGTGAAAATCTAGAAATAGAAATAATGCAACACGCATGGTCATGTACAACTAGAAAACCCTAAAAGTGTTAAGAAAATTAGTTTAGCAGTACTCAGTGCAGTAGGAAAAATACTATTCAAGATAATTAGCACATTAATTATGGAAGATTCATATAGAAATACAAATACAGATTTGTAGACATACTACAAGCCAGGATAATACAATTAAGAGATGAAAGGAACCTCTCATGCATTTTTGCAGATTAGAATTCTTGTTTTTGAGTGACTATGAAAACGTTTTTTTGGAACCCTTTTTGTATTGCCGGTATTGGATTTCCTAGATGTCAATAGAGTTGCAAACTTTACCTCTAATATGATCCTGCTGACTTGGTTACAAGTGAGTATAGGATAAAGTTTATTTTGCTGTAACATGCTGATATACCCTGAAAATATTAGATGAAGGGCTCTTCCTGTCAGATCCCTTCCATGCCACCCAAGCTGCAGACAATTTTTAAATGGCTGGATACCTGGGCAAATAGACAAGTACCAATATGCTATGCTTTTCTACAGAGAATGCAGTCTTATCTCAGAGTTCCCTTGAACAAGAGGGCAGATGACAGGGCCAGCTCTGAGTCCTATGCTAGGGTCTGGCTTACAGTTGCTTTCTCTTACTGGTTTCTGCTCTTCCCTCTTAAGAGGAACCTTAGTGGACATACTTGCTTTCCAAGCTACTTTCAGGGTTTGCCTCAGCTGCAGGTAGCATCCTAGTCCAAGGTCATGAAGGTTTACCCTGATGTCAACCCAGGTGGAAGGTGTGGCCACCTGGCTAAACAATGTGAAGCTCATTTCAGCACCAGTTCACCTGATGTCTGGACTGAGCGACATGTGTTGTGTTCTGCTTCTACCATGCTCCTCCCCAGATACTTCCCTGGAGCTAATGAACATCCTGCCTGTGAATTAGCAGTAGGAATTCTCATTTCCTCCTTTTTCTCAAGGACAGTCCTTCAGAGCCTACAAAAGTGGTCTTGCAGACTTAGGCTCCCGCATCTTTAAGTCACACCATGCCTGGCATAGCTCTGGCTTTTTCCCCCAAAATTTAAACAAATATTTGTTGAATATGACTTTTTTTAAGATTTTTTTTATTTTACATACCTTTGACAAAACCCAATACCCTTTCATGATAAAGGTTTCTGAGACCAGGAATACAAGGAACATACCAAAACATAATAAAGGACATTTACACCAAGCCAACAGCCAACATCAAATTAAATGAAGAGAAACTGAATGCCATTCCACTCAAATCAGGAACAAGACAAGGCTGTCCACTCTCCCCATATTTATTCAATATAGTACTTGAAGATCTAGCTAGAGCAATAAGACAACAAAAGGAGATCAAGGGGATACAAATTGGAAAAGAAGAAGTCAAACTTGCACTATTTACAGATGATATGACCCCAAAAATTCTACCAGGGAATTCCTACAACTGATAAACCCCTTCAGTAATGTTTCAGAATACAAGATTAATTCAAAAAACTCAGTAGCCCTCCTATATACAAATGACAATTGGGCTGAGAAAGAAATCAGAGAAACATCACCCTTTACAATACCCACAAATAATATAAAATACCTTGGGGGTAACTCTAACTAAGCAAGTGAAAGACCTGTATGACAAGAACTTTAAGTCTCTGAAGAAAGAAATTGAAGAAGATATCAGAAAATGGAAAGATCTCCCATGCTCATGAGAAGGTAGGATTAACATAGTAAAAATGGTGATCTTACGAAAAGCAATCTACAGATTCAATGTGATCCCCATCAAAATCCCAACATAATTCTTCACAGACCTGGAAAGAACAATACTCAACTTAATACGGAAAAACAAAAAACCCAGAATAGCTAAAACAATCCTGTACAATAAAGTCACCTTTGGAGGTATCACCATCTCTGACCTCTCTACTATAGAGCTATAGTGATAAAAAAAAAGAGCTCTGGTTTCTTAGTATGCCCTTCTTTTTCTCTATGGCTTCTCAATTACAATTCTGGATGCTGGTGAGGATAGATGACTGGTGTTCATGGATGGCTAGTGTTAGGGTGCAATCCCAAGACCTTGAGACCTTTTTGTCGATGATGCTGTAATCAGATAGGTCCAATCACTTAAGGAAACACAAGAACTTCCTTTGTCTGAAGATCTTACAAGGGCAGTGTTTGTTCATGGTCCTGATTTTTGAAGTATTGCTTGCACCTAATGGGTGAGGATGGAGTTATGAATAAAGGTTTATTGTTCATTTTGCTTACATATTAACCTTAATTGAGTAGCATGGAATGAAGAAATGAAAGATACATATACAGGAAAGTTTGCATTTAGTAGGTCCATGGCCTCTTATGGAGGCACACCAGCTGTAGCCTAGCAACTAAGGAAACTCAGCGTGTGTGTGTGTGTGTGTGTGTGTGTGTGTGTGTGTTGTGTGTGCATGTGTTGTGTATGTGTGTGCTTTAATACATCTGAATCTGAACTGAGGAGCTGGGGTATTTTATACAGCTAAATGGGGAAGCCAGGTGTCTTAGGGTTACTGTTGTGATAAAACACCATGACAAAAAGCAACCTGGGGAGTAAAGGGTTTATTTTGCTCACAGTTCCATATAACAGTTCATCAGGGACAGTGAGGATAGGAGACATTAGGCAAAAACTGATGCAAGGCTGTGGAGGGTTGCTTACCAGATGGTGCATTATGGGATTGCACAGCCAGTCTTTTGATAGGAACTAGGACCACCAGCTCAAGGATAGCACCAAACACAATGGACTGGTCCCTCTGGTCCCTCTCATATCAATCATTATTTAAGAAAATGTCCTATAGGCTTGCCCACAAATAGACCTTTTGGAGACTTTTTTAAAATTTGAGATTCCTCCTCTCAAATGACTTCATCTTGTGTCAAGTTGACATAAAACCATCAAGCACAGTGTTAATCTTTTTGGTGTTGTGTGGTAGTGTCTTTGTTAGGGAAGCTGGGTCAGATTGTAGGTGGCCAGGAAAAGGAAGCTGTGATTGCAAGTTTTACATGCTGTCAACATTGATATGTGGTCCTCAGGAGGGCTTTTGTTTTTCTTCAAGACTGAACAGGGAAAGACTTTGCCATTCCCATGGGTATGAGACATTGGAATCCTTGGTATTACCATGCCCTGGTCAACTATATACATTCAACCAAAACTTCACCTGCTTCCTACATGTACCCCAAGGGGAGTAAGTTTATCTGGCATTAAAGAAAGCTCAAGATGAATTAGACATAGTTGCTGGCATTCTAGAGAACTCATGTCATCTGTTTTAACAGAAATGCTTCTGCTGAGGAGATTTGAGATGAGGGTAAGACCTGCTGGTCATTTTTATCAGGTGAGACAAGTGACTAAATTACAATCCTTTGAAAGAACACAGCATTTTCTTGCCCTTATTCTGCCTCTGTGCTTAAAGGAAGTAGATCAGTTAAAACCCCCTGTGAGTCTATGTTCTCTTAATTCCTGGCTTGCTTTGAACTCATGATAACCAATAATGACCTTCAATTCCTGATCCTGCTTCTTTCATTTAGCTACTACTGGGATTATAGGTGTGAACCACCTCTTCGGACTTAAGAGATACTGGAGATAAAACCATAGTCTTTGTTCATGCTGTGCAAACATTCTACCAACTGGGAAACATCCTGAGTCCCTCTGTCCTGGAATTCAGCATCTGTGTAGCAGTTAGCATGTATGTGTGTGCTCTAGTTTTATCCTGCTGCCATATAAAACTCTATGACAAAAGCACCCTACAGAAGAAAGAATTATTTCAGCTTACTATGGTGATTTTATTTTGTACTAAAATGTTATTTGTATGTTAATAAATAAAATTGCCTGGGGGTCAGACCTATTAGCAAGCCATAGGAAAGCCAGGCAGTGATGGTGTACACTTATAATCCCAGCACTTGGTAGGCAGAGCTAGGTAGATCTCTGCATGTTCAGGGATACCGCCAGCATTGGGGACACATGCCTTTAATCTCAATACGAACCATAGAAGACCTGGAGGTCTATACAGACAGGCAGTGACGAGGTGATCATGTGGTTGGGTTTACAACCAATGAGAAGGCAGAACCGAAAGTCTATATAAAGACTTTAACACAGGAAGTAGCTCTGGTCTGGAGAGGTAGGACCACCGCAGGAGGAAGGGTAAAGTTTTAGCTCTTGGCTCTGACCTCTTGGCTTTCTTCTTTGCATTGGTTCTGTGTTTCTTATTTAATAAGACAGTTGGTTACATCTACATTTGGCACCCAATGTGACAAGAATCCATTAAAAACCGCTTGGTGGCAGGTCCAATTTCCGGCCTGGGCGGCCCGTCTCCCTAGCTCGGGCCCAGGTCTAACTGATCCACAGCTGGAGCTACTTGCATAAAACCACTGGTACAAGCAACTCAGGCCTGCCCTGCCGAACATGGCCCCTGCCTGTAAAGTCAAGGCTTGACTTCGGCTCAAGCGGGAAAAATGTGGCTGGATTTAAGCAAGTCAGAACTTGTGGCTATGCATTCTCTCTCTCTCTCTGTCTCTCTGTCTCTGTCTCTCTCTCTCTCTCTCTCTCTCTCTCTCTCTCTCTCTCTCTCCCTCTCTGTCTCTGGATTCACACCTCGGACACCAGGTGGCTGTTTTGAAATTCCCTCAGATTTCTACTGTTCTGCACAGACTTGGTAAGTCAATTAAGATATCTATTTAAAAGAGAAATTTTTTTTCTACATTTAAAAAATGGGCTTTATGTGTACATTGGAAGAAAATTGGGCTTTTTTTTGAAATTTTAGGCACTCTGACAATGGAACAACTATATGAGAAGATTAATATTGATTGAATTATTCAGTTTATTACTTTTCTTATCCTCATTTTACTAGTTAAAAAGATAGTCGAATTAAGTGCCAGGATAACAGTCTTAGAAAAATCTATTAAACCTATAAAAATGAATTATAGAGAAATTCAAATTCAGACAGAAGAAATTAACAGTGAAGTTGTTTCAAAATTGGATCATAAGGTTACAGAAAGAAAGCCTGTTTTCACACAATCACCCTTAATTTATCCGGTAGCTGTACAGCAGCTACCTGGTGAAGAGAATGGACAAAATACTTGGATTCCAATTGAAATGTTAGACTTACAAAGATTTAAAGAGGAAATAGAATCTTATGGCATGCATTCCACATATGTAAAGAAAATGTTAAATACCTGGTCAACTTGTAATAGGATTCTACCACAGGACTGGTGGGAGCTGGCAAAGGCTGTTCTTGAACCCAGACAAAATCTCCAGTGGAAAATGTGATTCAAAGAGGAGACTAAAAATATAGAAAAACAATGGAGGGATAAAGGAATACAAGTCTGCCAGGATCAGCTTATTGGAGAAGGCCAATATGCTTCAGTACAAACACAATGTTTATATGATGTCCAAACCCTAATTCTATGTCAAACAGCAGCCTTGAATGCATGGGACAGAGTTGAGGAACCAGGAAAAAAACTGAGTCATTTACAAAGGTTATACAGGGTTCAAAAGAATCTTTCACTTTTCTTACAAAGATTGACTTTAGCAGTACAGAGAATGGTCCCGAATTCAGAGGCTAGTCAGATAATAATCGAATCTTTGGCCTTTGAGAATGCAAATGCAGCATGCAAAACAATAATCAGGCCGTTAAAGGCAAGATCTGCACCTTTGGAAGGTTTGATTAGAGATACCATTAATGTTGAGGCTCATGACCATGATGATCTGTGGGTAGGAAAAGCAATTTCAAAAGGTTTGAGCAATGTTAGATGTTTTGGATATGGAAAGCAAGGACATTTGAAAAGGGACTGTAAACAGGTCATTCCTAGAAATAATGTTTCTTCAAGGAACAATGGCAACAGAATGCCCCTTCCTTCTGGAGTATGCAGGTGTGGTAAGAGAAAATACTGGACCAATGAATGAAGATCAACAAGGGACAGACAGGGTAATCCTTTGCCTCAGGCTTCGGGAAACTCCCAGAGGGGCCTGAAGCAGGCCTCCACAGTAAATCCAGTTCAAACCTTTCCTCCAGTTGTAGAGGAAACCCCTACTCAAAGCAACTAAATAACCAAATGCCTATTGGAATAAATCATGCTGGTCAGGATGATGAAACAGAGAGAATAGGAAATTCAGGAAATAACATAAAGAAAATTTTTTAGCAAACTTCTATTAATGAACAAAGACCAAAATTAACAATAAAAATAAATGGTGTTTTGTTGTCTGGTCTGGTAGACACAGGTAAGGACATTACCATAATTGCACCAGAATTTTGGCATCCAACTTGGCCTCTTCAGGAGGTAAGCGTCCAACTGTTAGTAATTGGGACATTATCTCGAGTGAAACAGAGTGCAAGATGGCTTGAATGTATAGGTCCAGAAGGACAAAAAGGAAAATTAAAACCATATGTGGCTAACATAGTTATGAACCTGTGGGATCAAGACTTGTTGCAACAATGGAATACTCAGATTAATCTCAGAAACAAATCATAAACTACTACATGTTTCTGAGAGAAATATTAGAAGATATTATTCTAATGAGTGGTCACCAGCCATCCATGTCACACAAGAACAGGGCACAACAACTGATAATCTTCAAAAACACCAACAGCTCTACCTTTAAAATTGTCAAAAGACAAGCCTGTATGGGTTCAGCAATGGCCTTTAACAACAGAGAAACTCCAGGCTTTAGAAGAGCTGGTAGAAGAACGGTTAAATACTCAGCATATTGAAGAATCAACCAGCCCTTGGAATTCTCCCGTATTTGTTATTAAAAAGAAATCTGATAAATGGAGAATGGTAACAGACCTTAGAGCAATTAACAAAGTAATTCAGCCAATGGGATCTCTACAATCTGGAATTCCTTTGCCTACTCTGTTACCAAAAGGATGACCTCTCATAGCTATTGATTTAAAAGACTGTTTCTTTTCAATACCCTTACAAGAAAAAGACAGAGAAAGATTTGCTTTCACAGTGCCTACTTATAATAATTCTCA
This sequence comes from Peromyscus eremicus, assembly GCF_949786415.1. Classification (NCBI taxonomy): domain Eukaryota; kingdom Metazoa; phylum Chordata; class Mammalia; order Rodentia; family Cricetidae; genus Peromyscus; species Peromyscus eremicus. Next base: position 4,751,350 of record NW_026734286.1, on the reverse strand, counting down.
ACTGGTTAAAAGATTTCAATGGAGGGTCCTCCCACAGGGAATGTTGAACAGTCCAACACTGTGCCAATATTTTGTACAACAGCCATTGGAAGTGATATGTAAAAAATTTCCTAAATCTATAATTTATCATTATATGGATGATATTTTACTAGCTGACTCAAATGCAGACACTTTAGAAAGAATGTTTGAAGAAGTAAAGAAAATTTTGCCTTGCTGGGGATTACCAATTGCTCCTGAAAAGATACAAAGAGGAGATTCTATTAATTATTTAGGATATAAAATAGAGCTACAAAAAATTAGACCTCAAAAGGTGCAAATTAGGAGAGATAGACTACAGACTCTTAATGACTTTCAAAGATTATTTGGAGATATTTCTCATCTACGAACTATTGTTGGGGTAAAAAATGATGAACTGAATAATTTGTTTAAAACCTTAGAAGGTGACAAGGACTTAAATAGTCCAAGAGAATTATCACCTGAAGCTGAGAAAGAATTGGCCTTGGTTCAAAAGAAAGTACATGAAGGGCACGTGGATCGTATTGATCCAAACCTGGATTGCATTTTGGTTATTTAATTCTAGGCATTTTCCAACAGGAATATTAATGCAAAGGGAAGATATTATATTGGATGGATATTTTTACCAAATAAACCAAATAAGAAATTAAAAACTTATGTGGAAAAAAATCTCTGACTTGATTTGGAAAGGAAAATTGAGACTTGGTCAGTTAGCAGGAATAGACTCAGCAGAAATTGTTGTACCTTTAACTAAGAAGGACATTGAAAACTTATGGATAGAAAGTGAACCTTGGCAAAAAGCTTGCATTAATTTTTTTGGAGAAATTAACCGCAAATATCCCAAAAGTGATAGAATTGATCTTACAAAGAGAGCTGATTGAACCTTGCCTCAAATTGTACAGGAAAAACCCATATCTGGATTTCGTACATTTTATACAGATGCCAACAAACAAGGAAAGGCAGGTTACAAATCAGAGAATTTCAGTAAAGTAATTCAAAGTCCTTATTAATTATTATTAATATGGAGGCCTCAGAATTTCATAAAAAACATCATGTCAATAGTAAAGGTTTAAAAAAGGATTTTTCCATAACCTGGCAACAAGCCAAAGAAATAGTAAAGAAATGTCCTACTTGTTCCTTCTACAATCAAACGCCATTACCAGCAGGATGTAACCCAAAGGGTACTCAGAGGAATGAAATCTGGCAGATGGACATTTTCACTTTGCAAAATTTGGACAATTGAAATATGTATACCACACCATTGATACTTACTCAGGATTTCAATGGGCAACTGCTTTGAGTTCTGAAAAAGCTGATTCTGTAATCACTCATTTACTAGAAGTTATGGCCATCATGGGTATACCTGCACAAATCAAAACTGACAATGCTCCATCATATGTCTCTGTTAAAATGAAACAGTTTTTTGCTTATTACAGTGTAAATCATATTACAGGCATACCACATAATCCTACAGGTCAAGCAGTTATAGAAAGATCAAACAGAACTCTAAAGGATATGCTAAATAAACAGACAGGGGTAACAAAAAAACCCAGAAATAGACTACATAATGCTCTAATAACTTTAAATTTTCTCAATGCCAATGAAAAAGGAACAACAGCTGCAGAGAGACATTGGATAATAGAAAAACTACAGAATTAAATCAGCCTATATACTGTAAGGATGTGCTGACCTCAGAATGGAAACCAGGATATGTGTTACATTGGGGACGAGGTTTTGCTTTTGTTTCTACAGGAGAAGATAAGCTGTGGGTACCATCAAAATTGATAAAGGTTCGATTTGAACAAGAGAGACCTCTTAATTAGAGGAGGTGATAGTTCATCAAATAGCATGAACATCCAATTTAAACTAACTTACACCAGCAACACATGCCTTTTCATTTAATCAGATGATAACTTGCCTGTAGTGGGTAGCCATTCCAGCTTTGATCTGGAAGTTCCAACCCCCATTGAGACTTCAGCAACTGTCACACCTACAAAGCGGGGCCAAGGGAGGAACCTGAAGACCTGAGATCTGTATGGGCTGCACTCTCACTCTGTTCTGGGACCCTGGAGGGTGGAGGTGGGCCAAGCAGAGCTCCAGAGAACACTGCTGGACTGCGATACACCTTCCCCAGACCCCACGATCTACCTATCCCTTAATTTGTAAGTTACACCATTAAATAAATCTACGTATAACTATGTGGAGTGGCCTTAATAATTTCACCAATATCTGGCGCTCACTTGGGGCAAGTTCCAAAGGCCTGGGTGGCTCCCACCCTCAGCCTCCTCCCCAGCTAGTGGGTACCTAAACCTGCCTGCAAAGTTCCATATAACCAGGGAATGCCTACACAGTTCCATTCCCGAAAAAGGGAGCAGCTAGTCCGGTCTCAGTTCCCTAGCTTAGCCCCGAGACCAGCGAAAGAGGCACTCCCCCGCTTCCGGAGTGTAGGCTCCGGCTCCTGCCATCTTGACTCCAGCGAGCTGCAGTCAGCCAAGATCACCAGCAGGCCCTGCTTTGGAGCTGTACCAACGCCACCTGCTGGCTGAAAAGTGCTACTACACCCCCCAAAACCACGAAAGGTAAACATATTGTTTCAAGTAAAAGTACTTGATAATTTTACACCTTAAAATTGACTAACAAATTTTGAGAAATTCTTGTAATATGGCCGACAACATTACCTCACAAGAATTTGAAAACTTTTTTGCCTGTATGATGAATGACATCTTCCTGGAAATATATGACCTTCCTAAGGCATATCTGGCCTGTACCATTTTGACATCCATCGTAATAATTCACACAGTGTTCAAACACTGGTTTAATAACAAGAACAAAGATGAGTCATTATTGGGACTGATACAAGCTTTAAAAGATAGCAATGAAAACTTAGAGAAAAAGATTCTCTCTTTGGAATCTGCTAAACAGGATTTACAGGCTTTAAAAAATAGCAATGAAAGCTTACAGAAAAAGATTTTCTTTCTCTGGAATATGCTAACCAGGATTTACAGGCTTTAAAGAATAGCAATGAAGGCTTACAGAAAAAGATTCTCTCTCTGGAATCTGCTTTAAAAGATAGCAATGAAGCCTTACAGAAAAAGATTCTTTCTCTGGAATCTGCTGATCAGGATTTACAAAACAGGCTTGTACCAAAAAATGATCTTATTGATAATAAATGTGAATATTTAATGGACAGAACACTAACTCTCCAGACACTATATAAGGAAGAAATATTATCATTAATTGATAAGATAAGGTCCATGGAATCATGTGTTTCTGAGGAACATAAAAACTTCTATGATTCCATGAGAAATCTGAAGTCCCTTGCCAGGGAGGAGGTTGACTCCCTAGAACAGACCCTAGGTGCTCATTGCAAGCCTTAGAAGAAACTCTCAGTAAACATGACAAGGGACCTAATAAGCAGAAAGGCAAGACCATAGAAGTTGTAACATCTCCAAATGGCTCTCATACAATGGCTTATCCTGTTATCATCCATGAGAAGCCAGCAGATGACACACACCCCGAGCCATATAATACATATACATTACAACCAATTTCAACAAGGGACTTTAAAAATATATAGTAAGCAGTAGTTACGTATGGGATACACTCCACATACATAAAACAGATGTTAATTCGTGGTCTACCTCACATAGAATCATCCCAGAACTGGCATCAGTTAATTTCAGCTGTGCTAGAATATAGCCAGCAGCTACAGTGGAAAAGTTGGTTGAGAGAAGAGGCAAAAAATTTAGAACAACAAGGTAAAATTAGAGGTTTTGTGATCTCCCATGATCAAATACTTGGTGAGGGATGTTTCACTGACAGGAATGTACACTTATGATGAGCATACAATATCCCTATGCCATACAGCAGCTCTAAATGCTTGGGAAAAAATTCCAGAACCTGGAAAACCAACTGAGGTATACACAAAGATATTTCAGGGACCGCACGAACCCTTCACCGATTTTTTACAAAGGCTCAACACAGCTATAACAAAAGCTGTATCAGATAAAGAATTAAGAAAAGTATTAACTGAGTCCTTGGCGTTCGACAATGCTAATGCAGAATGCAGAAGAATAGTTACACCATTAAAGATCAGATCAGCTCCTTTGGAAGAATGGATTCAGTATAGTAATGGTGTTGAGTCTCGTAACTATAGTAATGAGACTTGGATAGGAGAGACAAATCCCAGAGGTGAAAGAAGGCCTCATGTTACCAAATGTTTTAAAACTGGTACAACAGGTCATATAAGTAAAAATTGTACATGGGGTACTTCTAGAAGTAATACTCCTTTTAGGAATAGCCTAAACAGGAGACCCCAACCACCTCCTGGATTATGTAGAAGGTGTGGCAAAGGCCGACATTGGACCAGTGAGTGCAGATCAAAAATAGATATACGAGGCAACCCTTTACTGGTGGGAAACGCCTCAAGGGGCCTCTTGCAGGCCCCAAAATCAAATGTAGTACAAACATTCCCAGCCACTGAGGAAGAAATTCCTCTCCAGCACAACTGAATAAACCAATGCCTAATGTAAAAACCGATACTGCAATGGATGGTAAAACAGCTCTGATAGGTGGATCACAGTTTACCAAGAACATCATAAAACAAATATTTTGGCAGACTTCTGTAAATGAACAAAGACCAAAGCTTAAAATTCGAATTAATGGACTGGTTCTGGAGGGCCTGGTAGACACAGGTGCAGATGTGATTCTAATTAAACCAAAATCATGGCATCTGAATTGGCCTCTTTGAGAGGTAGATGTCCAACTTTTAGAGATTGGAACCCTATCTCAGATAAAACAGAGTTCGAGATGGGTTGAGTGCATAGGGCCAGAAGGACAGAGAGGAAGTTTGAAGCCATATGTAGCAAATGTAGCAGTAAATCTTTGGGGCTGAGATCTGTTACAACAGTGGAATACCCAGATTAAAATTCCTACACTTTTAGAAAAGGAATACAGACCAATGCATGTTTCTAGGAATATTATCATGACATGCTATAAAAATCAGTCACCAACCATTCAGGCTGTTCACAAACAGAGCACGACTGGTGTTGAACTCTCAGAAGTACCAACTGCCTTATCTTTAAAATGGCTAACTAATAAACCTGTCTGGGTTGGACAATGGCCTTTGACAAAAGAGAAGCTACAAGCTTTAGAACAGCTGGTTCAAGAGCAGTTAAATGCTCAACACATTGAGGAATCTACCAGCCCTTGGAATTCTCCTGTATTTGTTATTTAAAAAAAAGTCTGGTAATTGGAGAATGCTGACAGATCTGAGAGCTATTAATAAAGTAATTCAGCCAATGAGCTCCCTACAGACTGGGATGCCCTTGCCCTCTCTGCTACCTAAAGAATGGCCTATAATAGTTATTGACTTAAAAGACTGTTTCTTTACCATACTCTTACAAGAAAATGATAGAGAAAAATTTGCCTTCACAGTACCTAATTATAACAATTGACAGCCAGTCAAGAGATATCAATGGAAGTTCCTCCCACAGGGAATGTTAAACAGCCCTACCTTGTGCCAATACTTTGTGCAGAAACCATTGGAGATAATTCGTGTAAACTTTCCACAATCCATAATTTATCACTATATGGATGATATCCTATTAGCTGATCTAAAATTAAATACATTAGAAAGCATGTTTGAAGAAGTAAAAAAAGTTTTGCCTCACTGGGGACTGCAAATTGCTCCTGAAAAAATACAAAGAGGAGATTTTATTAATTACTTAGGATATAAGATAGAGCTACAAAAAATTAGACCCCAAAAGGTACACCTAAGGAGAGATTGATTGAAGACTCTTAATGATTTTCAAAAGTTATTAGGAAGCATTTCCAACTTACTGGGTATCATGGGAATACCCAAAGATGGACTACAAAATTTGGCTAATACTCTAGAAGGGGACAAAGAATTAAATAGTCCAAGAGAATTATCAGCTGAAGATGAGAAGGAATTGGCTCTAGTAGAAAAGACAATTTGAGAAGCACATGTGGATCGTGTGGATCCAGAACTTAAATGCATTCTTGTCATATTCCTTTCCAGACATTCCCCCACAGGTATTTTGATGCAGAGGGAAGATATTATATTGGAATGGATATTCCTACCATGTAAACCAAATAAGAAATTAAAGATTTATGTAGAAAAGATCTATGATTTAATTCAAAAAGGTAAACTAAGACTTCACCAGTTCACAGGAATGTACCCAGCAGAAATTGTAGTACCTTTAACTAATGAGGAAATTTCATCACTATGGAAAGATACTGAATACTGCCAGAGAGCCTGCAGTAACTTTTTGGGAGAGATTAACAACCACTATCCCAAAAGCAAGAGAATAGAATTCATAAAGAAGACTGAATGGATCCTTCCTCACATTGTACGACAAAAGCCAATTTCTGGAGTCCTCACATTCCATACTGATGCAAATAAATCAGGGAAAGCAGGATATAAATCAGGAGACTTAAGTAAAGTGGTGCAAAGTCCATACAGCTCTGTACAAAAGGCAAAACTGTATGCCATTCTTATGGTACTGATGGACTTTACAGAACCCCTCAATATAGTCACTGACTCTCAATATGCAGAGAGAGTTGTTTTACATATTGAAACTGCTGAATTTATTCCTGATAATACAGAATTAACTTCATTATTCATACAATTGCAGGAAATCATCAGAAAAAGGGAACATCCTATATATATATATAGGATCCTATATATATATATATATCACATATCAGATCCCATACAGGTCTGCCAGGACCTCTAGCATAAGGTAATGATGAGATTGATCAGTTACTAATAGGTAATGTGCTAGAAGCTTCAGAATTTCCTAAGAAATACCATGTAAATAGCAAAGGTTTGAAGAAAGATTTCTCCATCACTTGGCAACAGGCTAAGGATATTGTGAAAAAATGTCCTACTTGTTCCATCTATAACCAAATTACATTACCTGCAGGGAGCAATCCTAAAAGTATACAAAGAAATGAAATTTGGCAGATGGATGTGTTTCATTTTGCAGAATTTGGTAGATTAAAGTAAGTACATCATACCATTGACACCTATTCAGGATTTAAATGGGCAACTCCTGAGTTCTGAGAAGGCTGATTCTGTGATTACACACCTATTAGAAGTTATGGCCATCATGAGAATACCTGTACAAATTAAGACAGACAATGCCCCAGCATATGTCTCCAATAAAATGAGACAATTCTTTGCTTATTACAATATAAAGCATGTTACAGGTATACCACACAATCCCACAGGCCAAGCAGTCATAGAAAGATCCAATCGAACTTTAAAGGATATGTTAAATAAACAGCAACAGGTAACAATGACTCCTAGAAATAGATTGCATAGTGCTTTTTCTCAATGCTGATGAGAAAGGAATAACAGCTGCGGAGATACATTGGATGACAGACAAAACTCCTGAGCTAAACCAACGTTTATTTCAAAGCTGTGCTGACCTCAGAATGGAAACCTGGATATGTTCTATGTCGGGGAAGGGGTTTTGCCTTTGTTTCTGCAGGAGAAGAAAAGCTATGGATACCAACAAAATAAATAAAAATTAGATTCGAACAGGAAAAAACCCTTGATGAGGAGAAGTAAAAGATCATCCACAAATGTGACAACTCTACAAGTTGTAAGAAAAATTTAACAACCAAAGTTGGGGTAGGGTTCTGTTTTTGTCTTTCCAGGATAATGGAATTACCCATCTTCCAAAAATCATAAGGCCTTGGATATCCGGATGTTTACAGCAGAAAGAAAGAATCTATTGGTACCAATCTACACATGGTAAAATCTCACTGTCTAACATCTCTCTATCAATCTAGAAAAGTTGTGGTTCCAATTCAATTATAAGCCAAGCTGGCTTTGGAGATGGAATTGGCTCACTCCTTCTCTAAACCCAAGCATATTGCTAAAAGAAAAGTTTGAGAGATTCTTCAGTCCCATATCAGAAGAGCCCTCTGGTGTGAGACAGAATGAAACCAATAAAAAGGGACCATTGTCTTCAAGATTCTAATTCTCTCCATGCTTACTCTTGATTTCTCAGAATCCTTTCTTACATGCTATGTCCTCTTTAAATCCAAACCTTCCATTTTGATAACAAATAAGTTTTTCCAATAGCAATCTTGGAAGTCTCCAGAAGAAAGATGTGGCCCCAACAACAACAACTCTACCCAATCCAGAATGATGCCATGGTAATCACCATCATACTACACTTCTTACCAGAATTTCAGACAATCTTACCCATTACTCTAAGACTTGCTGCAGAACCTACAGTTAGTCTAACTGAGATTTAACTATCTGAGCTTTCTCACAGTACCCAAAAGAGATAACATCTATGCAGGAAGCAATTCTAAGAAAACGACGCCCCTTCTCCCTTAGGTTTCATAATTCTCAGGGTTATGGATGATGGTTATAGGGTTGGGGGTGGAAGAAAATATTAAACTCAGTATTCCTAAAAAAAAGAGAGAGAGAGAAAAGGGAAAAGAAGAAATGGAATGGATAGGTATAAGATATTATGGTAGATTATTGTATATATTTGTAAACAAATTTAGTAAAATAGCAACCTTAGATAATTTGCACTGTAATTTGCACTGTTATGGATTCTTATATGTTGATACAAATGTAAACTATTTTTATATTCCTGTTTAAGATAATTTGTATATTGATACAAATACAGAACTATATTTGTTATAATGTACATATATTTCTACTCTTATTTGAAATATTTGTATATTGATACAAATGTAAATTTATATCTGTCATACTTTATGTATGTTCTACTTCTGTTTAGGATATTCAGTATATTCATATATATTTAAGATTATTGTCATATTGCATATTGCACTATATACTCCTACCTCTGTTATAAATATCTTGTGTATTGTCACAATTTTGAAGTCATTGTTCTTTACCATACATTTGCTTATAGACTGTTTACCTTGTTTATGTGAAGCCTTAGTCCTTAGGTTATTTTGGTAGATAAGACTTACAGATTTATAGTCACCTATGCTTGTCATCTCTATAGTTATGTTAGTTAGGTTATCCAGATTTACAGATACATAGGTCAGATGGACAGGTAATCTTCAAACACTTCATAGACCTAGAGAATATGGCATTTAAATAACTTAGAATTCTGTTGACGTGAGACACAATTGCTCCTGGCTGCACCAATTTGATCCCAAGAGAGTGTTGGACTTCTAAGACATTTCCATTTGGAAGTTTGTCTTCTTGGCACAAAATGGCCTATTGGGCAAAGAACTGCCCTTGTCTCGACGGCTGACAGTACGAATGCAATGCTGTCCTTTCTGGACAAGCGGGACAAAAGGAAAGTGATCACTGTACTCTGCCAAGACAGAGTAAGATGGTCTTTCAGAATTCCTGCTTCTGAAAATGGTCTGTCAGATACTTTAGGCCTGTAGCCAATTTGAATGTACCAACAATGCTGAGAAACATTAGGTGACTGTCCAGGCTGCCAGCTGTCTCAGTCTACTCTTGCAAGATTCCCGAAAGTTGCTTGCATCCATCTACCATTTCTCAGGTACCATTATATTCCTTTTCAGGTCTTTGATGGGATTGAAGACTAGCAGTTATAGTGACAACTTAGTAGACAGAACATATTAAGTATTAGATTCAGGTTCTTTAGGATAGGACACCTTTTGGAATGATCTTTGTAACATGCCATTTACCTGTGCTCTATACTTCTCTGGATTTTAGTATGTGTTTCTTGCTTGATATTGTTTTCATTGGTTGTAGTTCCATCTTATCTAGGTCATTATCCCTCATTATTCCTGGACAATATTTGATGACCATTCCTTTGTATATAGTCTTGTATTAGGTTAGAACCTTCTTATTTAGACAAAAAGGGGGAGATGTAGTGAGTAGCCATTCCAGCTTTGATCTGGAAGTTCCAACCCCCACTGAGACTTCGGCAACTGTCAAGCCTACAAGGCGGGGCCAAGGGAGGCGCCTGAAGACCTGAGATCTGGATGGGCTGCACTCTCACTCTGTTCCAGGACCCTGGAGAGTGGAGGTGGGCCAAGCAGAGCTCCAGAGAACACTGCTGGACTGCGATACACCTTCCCCAGAACCCGCGATCTACCTATCCCTTAATTTGTAAGTTACGCCATTAAATAAATCTCCTTTTAACTACATGGAGTGGCCTTAATAATTTCACCAATACTTGCCCAAAAGGAACATCCCCAAAAAACCTTTGGGGAAGGTTTTTGTTTTTGCCTTTTAGGAGAATGAAGGTTAAGGAATCTGAAGAACACTGGACAAATAAGACAACTGAAGAAAAGGGACAAATCATCTATCCCAGGAAACAGAGTGAAATGGCATATGGGTATATCCTCTAAAAAATTTTATGTCTTCCTAAATGTTTGTTTCTGCTTTTCTCTAAAGATTTAACACTATTGATCTTCTAATAGTCCCAGTTCAATTAAAATTTAAAGCTGACTTTGGAGTTGGAGAATGGCTCTCTCCTTCTTTAAACTCAAACATGTTGTTAAAAGGAAAATGCAAACTCCCTGTATCATGCCAGAATAAAAGAGCCATCTTCTGCTATGGGACAGGAGAAAAGCCAAATTAATTAAGGGACTATTCTATTACTAATCTCAACTCTTTGATTCTATTCTGATTCTTTAAACTTCTCTTAAAGTATGTATTTTATATCAAAATTTACAAGATTAATATATATATATACATTTTAAACTTTGTTAAGATATGAATGGTCATATAGAGTACTAACTAATTCTAGAAAGATAAAAGGCTTCAATTAGCTGCATATATATGTCTTTGTGTTCGAGTCTCTTATCATTTTTCTGCAGCAATTCATGGCCGGGCCTAAAATCAACTGAAGTCTCCAGGAAGAAGATGGGGCCCCACAACAACAACAATTCCACATGGACAATAATAACATCACTAAGCTGACAAACATCATCTACAGTTCAGCTTTGAAATACAAAGTGCTCAGAGCAATTTTGAGAGGACTAGCTGAGATGATCCAGTCTCAAAGACTACTTAAATAAGGATTTGAGATAAACCCTGTACTTTTGCATTATACACAGACTGGATAATGAAGGATATAGTTACCTTTCCTAGAATTTGACAATTAACTTAAAATTTTTCTTTTCAGGATAAAGATACCTTCGCCCATACCCAACAAGAAGCAATTTTAAGAATACGATGCCCACATTCCCAAAGAGGTGGTGTGGGTTGGGTGGTTTTTTTGGGGGGGTCTTTTAATGGGTTTTGGGTCTGGGATAATTTTCATTGATTAGGGGGGTTGGTTACAAGTTGTTGTCAAGGGTTAGGAAGAGGGCTAAGCAAAGGAGATTAGATTTAAGGTTCTTGTTTAAAAAAAGAAAGAAAAGAAAAGAAAAATGTAAATACTTTACATTGGATTGGATTGTTTTATATTGTATACAAATTATATATATTGAAATTCATATTGTTAGAAAATGCTATATGTATGTTTCTAATTGTACTTATACCATTCATTTAACAATGTAATGCAATTTTCTGATCCTTGAATGTTGTTATTACCAACTATTAGGATATAAAGAAATGAAAGTTAGTAGTTAGACATTATAATAGAACTTGTAGTCATATTAGGTATGTTTTCAAGATTAAGCAGATATATTTTAGATACACAGGTCATCCTCAGACCCTTCAGAGATCTACAGAATATGGCACTTAAATTGTTTTAATAACTTAGAAAATTTTTATTTTTTGTTATGACTATGAGACATGTTGACTCCTGGCAGTACCAATCTACTTCAGAGAAAATATGGGCATTGAAAAAACTGCAATTGGAGTTAACTTTCATTGTGGCAAAAGTTAGCCACTGGACAACAAAGTATCCTCGAATCAACTGCTGACAAACAAGATAGACAGGACACGAAACAAAGGACTACTGATTCTTGCCAAAACAAGTGTGGTTATGGCTTTATCAAAAGGCATCTTCTGAGGCCAGGACGATATAGCACCATCCCTGAAGTGGCCTTTGCAATCTGGAAAAGGTACAGTGCCCTTTTCTTCGAAGGCAGCTGAACAGGCAGTGGGCCGATGGCTTCTGATGTGCAATGGAACACCAGCTAAAACAGTTATTCTTGAAGAGTAATTAAGCTCACGCCTCTCAATAGTAGAATGGAATTTAATAGAGGGATGTGGAGAAGAACAGGATGCTGAGATGAAGCCACATACACACATAGCCAAGAAGAATGAACAGCTGAATTCAAAAACTACCAACAATTTCCAGAATTTAAAATCCTGAATCATGACATGACACTAGTGGAATTCAGGTGTTTCTGTTACATGGACTGCTCTCACCCAATGTGAGGTTGAACTGTTCACCTTGTGTACATCCTACTTCACAAATGAGCCTGTCAGATATGCTAAGCCTATAGGCTGGGATGATGCCCCAACACTGCGGAGAAACCTCAGATGACTGTCCAGGCAGCTGGCTGATTCTGTCAACTCACAATTTTTTGGAAGTTGCTTGTAGGTACTTCCTGTTTTTTATTTTTGTTAGCCCACGTTGGGTGCCATTTGTAGCTAGAGTTTTCCTGCCTGGCCCACAGTCAGGACAAATCTCTTTTACCTGCCAGTCCCACAGCCTTTCAGACCCGACCAAGTAAACACAGAGATTTATATTGGTTACAAAATGTATGGACGTGGCAGGCTTCTTGCTAACTGTTCTTACAGCTTAAATTAATCCATTTCTATAAATCTATACCTTGCCACATGGCTTGTGGCTTCCTGGCACCTTCACATGCTGTTTATCATCGTGGCGGCTGGCAGTGTCTCTCTGACTCAGCCTTCCACTTCCCAGCTTTATTCTCCTCCTTGTCCTGCCTACACTTCCTGCCTAGCCAATGGCCAATCAGTGTTTTATTTATTGACCAATCAGCAACACATTTGCCATACAGAACATCCCACAGCACTTCCCCTATTTTTTTTTCAAAAAGGAAAGTTTTAACCTTAAAGTAAAATTACATATAATTTGGGAATTTGGGCGTAGCTTCTCTTACTACTTCCTGCTGGAGGGGGGCGCTGTATCTTATGGGGACACAAAGAAAATTTTAGGATCATGGAGTAGTCCGTGAGGCTGTATCGCTGTATTATTTCCTTCTTGGGTCTCTGAGGGAGTCGAAGATTAGTTAGTTATAGCTGAAGATTAATTAGGATAGAAAGTGAATTAGATACATTTTGGACTTACCAAAATAGGATAGGTAATGGAATTATTTTCTCTGAATTTGTCAAATACAAATGGACTAGACATTGTTTAGGTATTTATTACTTGTATATATTATAGTTATTATTATATATAGTTATTGTACTTTTGTATATAGCTTTTCTTATGTCAATTATAAGCTTTTTCATTTTTTTAAAATAGAAAAGGGGAAATATGGTGATATTTTATTTTGTACTAAAATGTTATTTGTATGTTAATAAATAAATTTGCCCAGGGGTCAGAGCTATTAGCAAGCCATAGGAAAGCCAGGAGGTGGTGGCATACACTTACAATCCCAGCACTTGGTAGGCAGAGCTAGGTAGATCTCTGTGTGTTCAGGGATACTGCCAGCATTGGAGACACATGCCTTTAATCTCAATACCAACCATAGAAGACCTGGAGGTCTATACAGACACGCAGTGATGAGGCGGTCATGTGGTTGGGTTTACAACCAATGAGAAGGCAGAACCGAAAGTCTATATAAAGACTTTAACACAGGAAGTAGCTCTGGTCTGGAGAGGTAGGACCACCGCAGGAGGAAGGGTAATGTTTTAGCTCTTAGCTCTGACCTCTTGGCTTTCTTCTTTGCATTGGTTCTGTGTTTCTTATTTAATAAGACAGTTGGTTACATCTACAGTTTACTACTATTATGATCAATCCATGTGAGTGTATTAAATGTGTAACAGAATTTATTAAGATATAAATTTAGAAAACACACTTATAATTATAGAATGGAGTAGACAAAAGAAGCCATCCTGTGTTCCTACTGGGATGGAAACCACCTTGCAGGCAGGAGGAGGATGAAGGGCATGTGACCCTTCCACTACCCCTTGTAAGAGGTCATGTACAAGAGCATGAAGCACCACCTCCTTTGGTCCGTATAGTCCAAGGTCATGGATGGAGCAATTACCACTAGGTTTTCTCCTTTTGTCTAAATGAGAAGGTCTAATATTAATGCAAACTATATACAATAAGAATGATTATCAAATATTGTCCAGGAAAAATAAAGGGCAATAACATAAACAAAAATGGAACTACAACCAACAAGAATAACATCAAACAAGAAAGACATGCTAAATGTCTAGAAATATTTAGAACATAGGTAAATGGCAAATTACCAAGATTACAATAGCTGTCCTACCTTGAAGATTCTGACTCTAGTACTAATATCTTCTAGCTAAGATATGGGAAAATTGTAACTGTAACTATCTAGTCTTCAACTCCATGAAAGAACTGAGAAGGAACATAATATCTGAGAAAACAGGAGATGGACTCAAGCAACTTTCAGGAATCTTGCAAGAGTAGACAGAGACAGCTGGCAGCCTGGACAGTCAACTAAAGCTTCTCATCATCATTGGTGCATTCAAATTGGCTATAGGCCTAGAGTATCTGAGAAATCTTTTTCAGAAGCAGATATTTTGAAAGATTATCTTACCCTGTCTTGGCAGAGCTCAGGAGTTGCTTATCTTTGTGGCCCACTCATTCTGAAGGGACAGTATTCCTACTGTCAGCAGTCAACACAAGGGCAGATCTTTGCCCAGGAGGCCATTTTGTGCCAAGAAGACAAACTTCCAAATGGAAATATCTTAGAAGCCCAACATTCTCTTGGGATCGAATCAGTGCTCTAAGACGTAATCATGTGAACAGAATTCTAGGTTTTTTAAATGCCATATTCTCTAGGTCTATGAAGTGTTTGAAGATTATTTGTCCATCTGACCTATATATCTGTAAATCTGGACAAACTAACTAACATAACTATAGAGATGACAAGCATAGGTGACTATAAATCTGTAAGTCTTATCTACCTCAATAACCTAAGGACTAAGGCTTCATGTAAACAAGGTAAACAGACTGTAAGCAAAAGTACAGTAAAAGGACAATGACCTGAAAATTGTGGCAATACACAAAATAGCTAAAGCACAGGTAGGAATGTATAGTGCAATATGACAAAAATGCTAAATACATTTCAATATACAAAATATCCTAAACAGAGGTAGAATATACATACAGTATGACAAATAAAATTTTACATTTCTATCAATATGCAAACATTTCAAATAAGAGTAGAAATATATGTACATTACAAGAATTATAGTTCTGCATTTGTATCAATATATAATTTATCTTTAATAAGAATATAAACATAACTTACATTTGTATCAATGTACAAGAATCCATAACAATGCAATTCATCTAAATCTGATACTTTACTAAATTAGTTTACTAGTATATACAATAATCTACCTTAATATCCCATACCTATCCATTCCCCTTTTTCTTTTCTTAAGAAGAGTCCCAAGTCCAATATTTTCTTCCACCCCCAACCTTATAACCATTATCCATAACCCTGAGAAACATGAAACCTTTGAGAAAAGGGGCATTGTTTTCTTAGAATTGCTTCCTGCTGTTCAGGGGGCGATGGTATCTCTGTGGGGTCCTGTAAGAAAGCTCAGATAGTTAGGTCTCAGTTGGACTAACTGTAGATTTGCAGCCAGTCTCAGAGTAATGGGTTGTCTGAGATTCTGGCTAGAAGTGGATTATGATGGACCATCTTATTATGGGACTATTTTGGAGAGTTTTCAGTCTTGGATTGATCATCGAGTAATGTTTATGAATACCATGGGGTCATTCTGGACTGGGTAGAGTCATTGTTGTGGGGCCCCATCTTTCTTCTGGAGACTTCAGAGATTGCTATTGGAAAAGACTTAAATACCACTACATACTACTTCATGTTGCAGTCCATCATTGAAGGAGATAAGGCCAGGAAGTTAAGCAGAAATGTGAAGCAGAAAACAAGCTGTTTACTGTCTCCCTCACTCACAGACTCATATATAGCTAGGTAGCTTTTTAATGCAGCCTAGCATCACCTGCTCATGGAATAGTTATGCCTAGATCTTTCTGAATTAATTATTATTCAAGATAATTCCCCCAATTATCTTTGTGGAAGTTCTATGTCAGACTGAACTCAGTAATCCAAAGCTCATGGGGCAGGTACTCTGGGTGCATCAGTCCAATACCATAGAATTCCTTGTGTGAGACTCAGACAACTAAGTCAGCACTGGTGCTGTATGTGCTGTGTTGGGTTGATGACTGTAAGCCAGTATTTATGGAGGATATACTGTGGCTTAGTCATGGATATAATGCAGCACTCATGCATGATGCAAGAACTATTGGCGGCTGATACATGTACCACCATCTATAGTGCAAGAACTTTGGCAGGGTCATGCCTACTAACCAGCAAACATGGTGTTTGTACTGTTGGGTGCTCAGGCTAATAACTCAACAATCATCATGAATGTACCTTTCTACTCAAGCATGACTGGTTTATGAAATGTGGAATGGTTGCACCAGTAGCCCAACACTCATGGTACATGTCTGTAGAATACTCATGCCTATAACCCCACATTTTTCTTGCATGCTCTGTGTTGGCCCAATGGCTGTCACTCAAAACTTATGGATCATATACTGTGGAAGAATCCAACCTTAATGCAGCAATCATGGCTCATGTACTGTGTGAGATTGACACCAGCATGTCAGCACCTATAGTACGTGTACTGTCAGAGGCTCATGCCTGTATCCAAACGTTCGTAAACCATGTACTATATGAGGCTGACAGAAGTATCCCAGAAAACATGATTCTTTTTTCCAGGATGGCTATGCCTACAACCCAGAATTCATGTTGCATGTACTATGGGGTCCCATGGCTTCAATCTGTCCCCCATGGTGCATGTACTGTGGAGGCTTACATCTGGATCTCAAGATTCCTTTTTTTTTGTACTGTGGTAGGTTTACACCTGTGACCCAGCACCCATTGTAAATGTATTGTGTGAGACTCAACACAGTAATCCAGAACTTAGGCTGCACTGTACTGTGGGCATCTCATGCCAATAACCTAGAATTCATTGTAAGTGACCTGTGCGAAACTTAAACTAGTGTGTCAGCATGCATACTGCATGCATTCAGTGGGTTCATGGCTGTAAGTCAGCGTTCATGGTGAATGTACTATGCTTTGCTCATGGATATAATGCAGCAACCATGTATAATTTATTGTTCTAGGCTGCCTGGGGCCAGCTCTGGTAGTGACCATGTCCCAGAGAGGACGTAAGGAGTTGGCCAGGGAAGGATGAGTGAATCATGATGATAGAGAGAATCTTGCACCCTGACTAGCCAGCAGTCAGAATGCTTCTTTATTTATACAGAATTCAGTAAGCAGGGTCAGATTCATGTTGTTCTAAAACAGATCATATCATGTTTAACTTTTTCTCTTACACTTCTAGGGTCATAAGTTTAGTCATCATTGATAAACCATCACAGAGAAGAGGTATCTTTTACAATTATTTTCCCTCAAGTCTAGTCATCATTATCTTTTACAATTGATTATCTTTTATAAAAATTTTTAATCATCAATCCCAAAAACCATTTTTTAAGAATCCAAAGGCATATGGCAGCCTGTTCTAAGGCTGGCACTTCTTGTGGCTTCAAGGATGCTAGACAGAGAGAAAACCTCCAAGCCATGCTGGGAAGATTACCATGTCCCAACCAGTGTACTATTAACTCTTAATGATCAGAGTGCCCAAGAAGCATTCTAAGGCCAAAGCTGCTGCAGTTATTTTTCAATATATGACACAATACAGTATTTTATGTCTTATATATTCACAGACTTTATTTATATATATATAAAATCCTGTCCTTCTTTTGTTCCTTGGTCATAAGATACCACAGTGGCTTTGCATGAGCTAAGTTCTCTAACAAAAGGAGGTCCTAACACTTTCCTTTATCATCTTTCCACACCGTTCTTTGCTCATCGATATAGGTCTCTGAGTAGGGCAGAGGTAACTTCTGCTAACCTAACTTGGTTGCTATATATGCCACATGGACACCTGAGTGTATAGTAGGAAGGGGCTTGTAATCTGATCTGCAGCCAAATCTTCTAGCCCGCTGAGCCTTGTTGAACTTTTAAAGTTTACTTTGTTTTGATTATCTTGTTTTTGAGTAAGTATAGGGGAAGATGTTTCAAGAATATCTCAGAGCCTCACAAAGAGATCTCTGGCTACTTAATGTATGTTATAACCTCCAAGGTGTAAGGAAGACCTTCAAATAGATAAGGATATCTCTCTAAAAGTGGGAGGGTGGTATGTTCAGGACTTTCCTGGAGAAACATAGAAGCAGTACTCCTGGGAGAAGGCATAAATGATTCTTAAGAAATTTTCCACCAATCCAACATCCCCAAATTGTAAAAATATTAAAAGTCCCCCAAGTATGCAACATGTGGAGATCAAGACCAAAAATGTCATGGTAGCAATTATCTGACTCTGCTCTGCTGGATTTTTGTCAAGCAGCTGTTCTAGCTTTTTGATGTTTGCTGTTCCCATCAGCTATGGCTGTGCCAGAAGGCTCATGCCTTTATCCCAATCATCCTCATGAATGTACTGTGTGACAATAAAGCAGTCATGGTTCATAAAATGTGGGAAGCTCATGCCAATAACCCAGTACTCAAGTTGCACATACTGTGTGAGCCTCAAGATGATAACCCAGCATTCATGGTGTATATATGGTAGTGGTCCCATGAAAATAACCCAGCATTCATGGTTCATATGCTGTGGGACAATACCTCTTAATTGCAGTACTCATGGAGCATGAACTGTGTGAGACTGAGATCAGTTTTTCACTACACATGGTGAATGTACTGTGCGAGTCTGACGTGAGTAACCTGACAAACATGGTGCTTGTGTTGTAGGAAGGTTATTCATGTAACACAGAACTCCTGATGAATGTACTGTGTTTGGCTCATGCTTGTAACCCACTGTTTAGTGAGGCTTTCTAGTGCTGTGAAGAGACACCACAACCATGGCACCTCTTTTTAATTTTTATTTATTTTTTACAACCTGCTCCATCCTCTACTCCCAGTCCCATAGGCACCTCCCCTCCATCCACCCCCATCTACTCCTCCATTTCTATGCAGAGAATGGCAGGTCTCCCATGGATATCAACCAAACATGGCATATCAAGTTGAAGGCTGGATGGGGTTACACAGTATGAGTTCTATGTTCCCAAAAGCCAGCAGAAGATTCAAAGACAGCACCTGCTCTCACTGTTAGAAGGCCAACAAGAAGACAAAGCTACACAACTGTCACATATATGCAGAGGGCCTGGGTCAGTTCCATGGTGGCTCTCACATTGTCAGATCAATTTCTGTAAGCCTCCATGAGCCCAGGTTATTTGATTCTGTAGTTTCTTATAGTGTCCCTAACCCCTCTGGCTCATACAATCCTTCCTTCCCCTCTTTTACAGGATTCTCTGAGCCCTGCCTAATATTTGGCTGAGGGTCTCTGCATCTGTTTCCCTCAATTGCTGTTTGGAGCCTCTCTGATGAAAATTTGGCTAGGAACCAATCTATGAGTAAAGCAGAATATAATTAAGAATCATTTCATTGATTATTTTTGTGAGAAATATTTAGTTCTATCCTTCCTTGGCTATTGATTTCTGGGCCCTGGCCTTCCAAGTACTGTGAGGAGTGATTTCCCTCTCCTGGCATGGGACTCAAGCTGGACAAGTAATTGCTTGGCCACTCTCACAATTTCAGCCCAACCTTTACCACAGCACACATTATAGGTAGGACCAATTGTAGGTTGAAGGTTATGTGGCTAGATTGGTGTTCCAATATCTCCACTGGACATCTTACTTGGTTACAGGAGATGGCAAGTTCAAATTCCATATCCCCATTGCTAGGAGTCTTAGCTAGGGTCACCTTCAGAGATTAATGGGGATTCCCATTGTACTAGGTTTTTGCTTGTCCCTGAGATGCCCCCCCCCATTTCAGTTGTCTCTCCCAGTACTCTTTCCTTCCCTCTTTACCCATCTAATTTCTTCTGTACCTGCCCCTACCACCACCTCCTCCATCCATAATGTCTATTCTAATTCTCCTTCCCAGGGAGATTCATGTACCACCACCACCCTCAGCCTGCCTTGTTATTTAGCCTTTCTGGGTCTGTAGATTGTAGCATGGTTATCTTTTACTTTACAGCTAATATTTATTTCTAAGTGAGTACATACCATCTTTTCTTTCTGGGTCTTGGATATTTCACTTGAGATTATTATTATTTTTTTGTAATTCCATCCATTTGTGATGTCATGGTTTTTAATAGCTGAGTAATATTACATTGTCTAAATGTTCCACAATTTCTTTATCCATTCTTTGCTTGAGAGACACCTAGGTGGTTTCCAGTTTCCAGCTATTATGAAAAAACCTTCTATGAATAAAGTTAAGCAAATAAATGTCCTTGTGATTTGATGGGGCATCCATTAGGTATGTTTCAAATAGTGTTATAGCTTGGTGTTGGGGTAGATCAATTCCCACTTTTCTGAGAAACCATGATATCGATTTCCAAAGTAGCTGTACAAATTTGTACTCCCAAAAGCAATGGAATAGTGTTCCCCTTGGTCCACATGCTCACCAGCATGAGCTGTCACTTGTGTTTTTGACCTCAGCCATTCTGACAGGTGTAAGATGGAATCTCAGAGTTGTTTTTGTTTGCATTTCGCTAATGGCTAAGAATGTTAAACATTTCTTTCAGTGGTTCTCTGTCATTTAAGATCCCTTTGTTGATAATGCTCTGTTTAGATCTGTAGCCTTTATTTTAATTGGATTATTGGTTGGATGATATCTAGTTTCTTGAGTTCCTTATATATTTTGGAAATCAGTCCTCTGTCAGATGTAGAGTTAGTGAAAATCTTTCCCATTTTATAAGCTGCCGTCTTGTCCTATTGATTGTATACTTCACCTTACAGAAGCATTTCAATTTTATGAGGATCTATTTGTTAATTGTTATTCTTAGTGCCTGCGCTGTTGTTCTGTTCAGAAAATTATCTCCTGTGCCAACAAATTCAAGGCTATTCCTCACGTTCTTTTCTATCAGGTTCAGTGTATCAGTTTTTTATTTCATCTTTGATTCACTTGAACTTGATTTTTCTGCAGGGTGACAGATATCAATCTATTTGCATTCTTCTACATATTGATATCCATCTAGACCACCACCATATGTTAAAGATGATGTCTTTTTTCCAGTGTATAATTTTGACATCTTTGTAAAAAATTAAGTGTCCATAGGTGGTATGAAATATTATTATTTTAAGATGTGTTACACATGTTTATGGTGTGGAACATTTGTTTTAATGATGTAACGATGTGTTGGATTCTTTTATGTTTAATTTGTTTAACTGTGAGAAGCTATGTTATTCTTTGCCTGTTTAAAACACCTGATTGGTCTAATAAAGAGCCGAATGGCCAATATCAAGGCAGCAGAAAGGATAGATAGGGCTGTCAAGCAGAAAGAATAAATAGGAGGAGATATATGGGAAGAAAGGATTGAAGAAATGGCAAGAACAAGGAGAGGAGACTCTTAGGGGCCAGGCACTTAGCCGCACACCCAGCCACAGAGTAAGAGTGAAAGTAAGATATACAGAAATAAGAAAAGGAAAAAGCCCAGAGGCAAAAGGTAGAAGAGATAATTGAAGTTAAGAAAAGCTGGGTAGAAACAAGTCAAACTAAGACTGGTCATTTATAAGAAATAATAAGGCTCCATATGTATTTCTTTGGGAGCTAGGTGGTGAGTCCTCCAAAAAGCCAAAGAGTGAAAAAAAAAATCAACACCACATAGGTGTGTGGCTTTATGTCTGTCCCAAGTTTGATTCCACTGATCAACCTGTCCATTTTTATATGATAACCATGAGGTTTTTATATCTATAATGCTGTAGTAGAGCTTGAAATCAGGGATGTTGATATCTCTGGAAGTTCTTTTACTATACTGGATTGTTTTTTGCTATTCTGGAATTTTTGTTTTTCCACATGAAGTTGAGTATTCTTCTTTCAAGGTTTATAAATAATTGTGTTGGCATTTTTTGGGGATTGGGCAAGATGGCCATTTATACTGTTAATCCTGTGAATACATGAGCATGGGATATCTTTCCATCATCTAATATGTTCTTTAATTTCTTTCTTCAAAGACTTGTAGTTCTTATCACCCAGATTTTTCACTTGCTTAAAGTTACACCAAGTTATTTTGTATAATTTGTGGCCCTTGTGAAGTGTGTTGTTTCTGTGATTTCTTTCACAGCCCATTTGTATATAGGAGGATTTTTTTTTTGAGTTACTCTTGTAGCCAGCCATTTTTTGAAGGTGTTTATCAGCAGTTGGCATTCCCTGGTATAATTCTTGTGGTCACTTATCTATACTATCATCATCTGTGAATAATGATTCTTGGAAATTTCCATTTCAATTTGTATCCCCTTGATCTCCTTTAGTTTTCTTATTGTTGTAGCTAGAACTTCAGGTACTATTTTGAATAGATGTGGAGAAAGCTAAGTTCCTGTCAAACAGTTCTTTTACTTGTTTGGCTAGAGTTACCCCAAGATATTTTATGTTATTTGTGGCTATTGTAAAGGGTACTTTCATTTGACTGGCAACTTTAGTAGAAAGAGTAAGCATCTCATTTGAGGTCAGTTTGTCTGCAAGAACTGACCCCTGTGTGGTCAGCTTTATGCCAAGAAACTTAAAGCTTGGACTCAAGTCTTTGGCCCTGGAACCAGACATTGCCTACTGCAAAGCACCCAATTCTACTTCAACCTTTCCCGAGCATCAGAAACAGCACTGGAGGTAGGAGCAGGGGCTGACTAGCTCCATAGTGATCAGACTGGTTTAATTCTGAGTACAATAGTATCAGTTCTATTTAGCCCCAGATCAAAGATCTAAAGGTACATATTTCAATGAGGACAATAAAAATATTTCCTCCTATCTGTCTGGGTCTTGGGATATTTTGTCAAGCTGTTTTGAATTTGGATGATGAGAAATAAGGATCACTTTAGTAACCCTCTAAAAGCACAAACAGGAGAGGAAAGCCTAAGAAGCCAAGACTCTCTGAGCTTGTGTTACTCCCCCAATACCATCTTAAACCCAGAATTGACATCTGCCTCTCCTCCTTATAAACTAGAGAAACAAAAGAAACAAGGAGGTTATGAGAGTCATCACAAGACAAAGACTAGATCCCCAAGTATAGGCCACCTGTGGAGAGCTTCAAGAGTTCCCCAATACTATTGTACAACCAGAAGAGGTGTTTGGGGAGGTGGAGAGGAGGGTACCTAAAGGAACCTGTGAAAGATGAAGAATGGACTGAGGGAGAGTTCAGGGAAAGGCCATACCTGGAAGAGGTACCCATGGCTGTGATGAGGGCCTGTAGTATGCCCCCAATGAATGGGAAGGGGTTCCGATGGGTGACGAGAAAGTAGATGAGAGGCAAAACACCACCAGCATGGAGGAACAAGCCAACGATGACAGTCAGAGTATACATGCCCAGCTGACCTCCAAGGACAGCCATGTCTTCCATTTCCAGAATCTTCCCAGCAATCAGGAACAGGATGCCCACAGGTGCATACCTGGGCAAGGCACATATGTATTAGGGTGATCTTCCTCACAGGTCTGGAGCTGGCATTCCCCAAACTTTGCCCATATAGTGTCCTGTAGCCAGACAGTTCTTACCACGAAACCCCAACTCCACCCCAACCTTTCCCGAGCATCAAAGCCAGCACTGGGACACAGGGGAAATGGCCCTGTGGTTAGGAGTACTTGCTGTTCAATGATGAAAATCTAGTTTCAGACACATCATCCACATTGAACAGCTCAAAAACACCTCTAACTCCAGCTCAAGGGATCTGGCACCACTTTCTGGTCTCTGTGGGTACCCACAGAAACACCTGCACACACACTTACACATCCGCACACATATATAAAATAAAATATTTTTTAAATAGCACTGGTGTTAGGGTTTGCTCCCAAAACATTGCCCCCAAAGGCTCATATATTGAAGACCAGTGTTCTGAGGTGGGGCCTGTGGAAGCTAACTCTTCATGACAGTTCCAGCCTCCGCTGTGGGTTATCCATTGATAGAGTCATAGCTGAATGAGCTATTGGGAGTAAACTATAGGAAAGGCCTCGTTAAAGACAGTAGTAGGTCATTAGGGGTTGTACCCTTGAAGGACATGTCTTCTCCCCAGTCTCTCCCTCTCTCCCTCTCTTTTTCCTAGATGCAGTGAAGTTAGCAGCTGCATTGGCTATATCCTTTCACCATCATGGCCCAAAAGCAATGGAGCCAGCCAACCATGCATTGTTTCCTGCAAACTTGTGAGGCAAAAATAAACCTTTCCTCCTTTAAATTGGTTTTCCTGGGCATTTTGTCATAGCAACAGAAAGCTAACTAATACAATTGGATTCTATGAATGTACCCACCTCATACTGGTCACCCACTACTCATCTGATCAGCAGAAAAGTTCCTACAACATCACATCATTCAGCCTTCTGGGGTCTTTATCTCATTCCCTCATTCAGGCCCCTTCCAGCTCAACTCCAGATGACTATTCCCTTCAGAATTCCATCCTTAGTGTGGCAGTTTGAATGAAAATGGTACCGCTAGGTTCATAGGGAGTAACACTACTAGGAGGTGTGGCCTCATTGGACTAGGTGTGGTCTTGTTGGAGGAAGTGTGTCATTGGGGCAGGGTTTGATGTTTCAGATGCTCAAGCTAGGCCCAGTGTGTTTCTCTCTTCCTGCTGCCTGCAGGTCCAGATGTAGAACTCTTAGCTCCTTCTCCAGCACCATGCCTGCTTGCATGCCACCACACTTCCTACCATAATATTAATGAACTAAATCACTGAACTGTAAAACAGCCCTAATTAAATGTTTTCCTTTATAAGAGTTGCCATGCTCATGGTATCTCTTCATAGCAATAGAAACCCTAACAAGACACTAAGACATCCCCTATCTCTGGCCTTCTAAATTTCCATAAATTGCTCTCTGTGCTAGTTAGTTTGAAGTATCAACTTGACACAACCTAAAATCACCTGAGAAAACAGTTTCAATGAGGAATTATCTAGATCAGATTGGCCTGTGGACATGTGCTTGGGAGACTGTCTTAATTACAAACTGTTGTAGAAAGAGACAGTCCACTGTGGGCAGCACTATTTAATGGGCTTGGCCCTGGACTGTGTAAGAATAGAGGAAGCTGGCTGAAACTAAGCAAGCAAGCAAGCAGGGATTCATGTGTTGATTCTCTCTGCTCTTCACTGTGATGTGATGTTTTAAGTTCCCGTTTTGTCTTCTCTACAATAACGGACTGTAACCTAGAAATGTGAGGCTATAAATAACCCTTTGCTCTTTATGTCAGAATTTTAGCAACCAAAATGAACCTAGAGTCCTCCTTGTCCAGTCACTCGGAGTTTCTCAGGCATTGCCTGTTCTCTTCCTTGTTGGTGATGTACCCCTCTCCTCTTTACATTCAGTTAGGTTCTTCCTCTCCTTTCAAGCCCAGCTGCATGGCTCACTCCTCATCTTCCCAGGCAGCATCCACTGCATATGGGTCCATCCACCACTGCTGGAGCTTTACTACAGCACCTATGGCTTTGTGTTACACATAGTGGTCTACATCTGTCTCCCCCTGGATTTTACAAACTTCTTCAAGATAAAGTATGACTTCAGTGTATTGCTGTGTCTCAAGCCTGGGAAACTGTCTGCTAGATGAATGAGCTACTGAAGGAGTGAAAGAATTTTGAAAAAATTAATGTGAAAAGGGGACACAGGTCTGGGAAGATTGCTCAGTGGTTAAAACATTTATCATGTAAGCATGAGGACCAGAGTTTGGACCCTCCAAAACCTATGTAATGCTTGGTAGGCATTGCAGCAAGCCTGTATTTCCAGCCTCAGAAGGTGAAGTCAGGGGATCCCTCAGAGCAATTTGACTAGCAAGATGAGCCATTTCCTTGAGCTCCAGGTTTATCTGAGAGATTCTTTCTTAATGAATAAGAGCTATGGAAAACCAGCCCTAATTTTCTTTTATAAGAGTTGCCATGGTATAAGTGCTATGGAAAATGATTCCCAACATCCCCTTGGGCCACCACACACATTCTTGCCCCCACTCATGTAAAAATAACGTACATTCACATGCACATCACACCATACCCAAATGTAGACAGAAAACTAAAACAGGGCATGAGTAAGTATGAAAGTGAAGAGATAAATGGAATATCTGAGGGAGTAAATGAGAGAATGGCAAATGCATACATAAATCAACAGGTTTGGGGGTGAATCCAAGTGTACTGGTTTGAGTGAGTAAATAAACAAATGCAGTCAATGTCTTAACTAATGGGGTTAACACTACAGCTCAGTGTCACAGTAATTGCCTAGCTTACTCAAGGCCCTAGGTTCCATCCTGAGCACCATGGAAAAAAAAGATTGTTATTTAGGAAACTGAAGGTACAGCTCAGTGGTAGAGTGATTGATTATTTAGTAGATGTAAGGCCTTGGTTCAACCCTAGCACTTAAAAATAATTATGGGGGCCAGAAAGATGGCTCCCCAGGTAAAGACATGTTCTGCCAAGCCTGGTGGCCTGAGTTGGATCCTGAAATCCACATGGTAGGAAGAGAGAACTAACTCCCACAACTTTATCCTCTGTCTCCACATGCATGCTGTGGTATGCATATCCATACACATATATTCAGACAGGATAGATAGATAGATAGATAGATAGATACATAGATAGATACATAGATAGATACATAGATACAGAGATACATAGATACAGAGATACATAGATACATAGATACAGAGATACAGAGATACATAGATAGATACATAGATACATAGATACATAAATACAGAGATATATAGATACATAGATAGATACATAGATAGATACATAGATAGATACATAGATAGATACATAGATAGATACATAGATAGATACATAGATAGATAGATATAATAAAGTGATCGTTGTGAAGTAATTTAACTAATGAACATATTTATCAGTGAATAGATACACGAAGAAATGATTTAACTGATAAATAGCAAAAGACATTAAAAGAAGATAAGTAAGTGGGCCAATGCTAGAAAAAATGAGAATGAATGAGTGAATAAAAGAAATAGATGAGGAAATGAATGAATGAATAAGTCACTGAATAAGTCGAATCATTGCAGAAAAGAATGAGGAAGTGAATTAGTGAGTTGATGAGTGAATTAACAAATGCAGAAATGTGGTGTTGCATGCCTGTAATTCCATTAATCAGGAGGCTGACACAAAAGGCTGGCAGGTTCCAGACAATCCCGGACTACATAGGAAGACGTGTCTCAAAAACAGTGCAATGAGCTCACAGCAACTGTAGTTGTCCGCACAAACTGACACAGGATCAAGCCAGTCAACATTCTAACATGGAATGAGGAGAAACTCACAAGCCCCACTCTTAGCTGAGAAACTATTTTGACAGTTAATGGCTTCTGGGGAATGAAGAGTCAAATTTCTTCCTGGATGTGGCATCTTGTAGGTTGCCCAAATCAGTGGCTGTGCCCTCATCCATGTTCATACAGACAGTTCTAATTGGAATCAATGGGAGATATATACAAACACATGCATATGAGGATATAAAGTTGGAAGGGGAACATGAGAGCCTGAGAGAAGTCGAGGGAGAATGGAAATATGGGTATTATCAAGACACTTTGTATACATGTATGAAATTATCTAAGAATACATTTTTATTATATAAAAATGGGGGGAAGTCGTGACCCAATGTGTGGGAGAATGAACATAGATGAATGAGTGAATGAATCAGAGAGTGAATGCACAAGTGAGTGAGTGAGTAAATAGATTAATGGGGTTATGAATAAATGGGGTTATGAATAAATCACTACAGAAAGATATGAATGAACAGATGAGTTAATGATTAAATTAACTAACACACAGATGAATGACTGGCCAAATGTCTCCAACAATCCCATCAGCCTGGTCACCGTCACGCCCAGGAACCACCACCCACCCAGGCACATGCACCCACCCACTACTCACCAGATGATGATGCCCACCAGCCTCATAATAGCCTCATTGAGGCTGTCAAAAAAGTCCCTCAGGACACGGCCTTTGTGCTTCATGCCACCAATGACCAGCCCGAAGGCCACAGAGAAGACCACAAGGCCCAAGGCATTGATGCCACTGGCTGAACCAGGCACAGGCACAGTCTCCTCGAAGCTTATCACCTCCTGCAGGGTGCCCAAGGCCCGGGTGACATTTTCCAGGATGCTGGTTTCATTCTCCACTGAGGATGGGGGAGACATGGAGGCCCCCAGCTCTGACCCATTCTCTGTCCTTACAATAGTCCTGGTTACCACTCGGGTGCTGTACTGCGTCTTAAACTGAAATGTGGAGAAATTGAGACCAGATTCAGTATGGTGGTTAACTCCCTTGTAAATATCCCTAAAAAAAAAACAAAAATAAAAACCAGGAGCTAGTAAAAACCAGGAGCTAGGTGTGTGAGGCCCTGAGTTCCATACTTGGCATTTGCACAAGCATGCACACACACACACACACACACACACACACACACACACACACACACACGAATTACTCTTAAAGCCCAGCAAGCCCACGGTTGGATACGTAACCGAGGAAGTGAACTAAATAACTCAAAGAAATACAAGATGAGCTACCCAAAAATCCAAATCTGTGGCAGACAAGATGGCTCAGCAAGTGAAGGGACTTTCAACCAAGGCCGATAAACTAAGTCTGATCCCAGGCCCCACATGGTAGAAGTGGAGAGCTGACTCTGCAACTTGTCCTCTGCTCCACACATGTGCTCCATGGCATGTACCCATCTATACAACAACCACGCACACAAAGTAAATAAAATGCAATAAAACAACAATCCAATAACCAAAATGCACCAAAACTGATTTATTTGTGTGCACATGTGCGTCTGCTTGTTTAATTGGAATGATTTGGCCATTTCACTATATATATGTATTTCATATATATTTATGTATTTTGCATTTATATATGAAATATATGCATTTATCATATATAATGAATCATATATGAATACATATGCATGTTTCATATGTGTTTTATATATCATATTTATATGACATATATGCATGTATATATTTCAAAGGCCCATAAAGACTTACAGCATATCACCCTGTTGTACAGCAGCTTCCTCTAAATTGAAAGATTCGCTCCAGGAGGGAGCTGGAAGATTCATGAAATTCAGGAAGTAAACAAACTTCCCATTTGAGAAATCTGAAGCTTACAAGATTTGTGAAGTCCCTTCCCTGTCTTTATAAAATCGTTAGCTAGTGGCTAGTGGAGGAGACTCTGACCTGCCAAGCTGCCGAGAGGAGATTCCCAGACCTGGGGAGCTGCTTGCACATTGCACAGAGAGCTCCTCCAGGAATACAGCTTTCAACAGTTGCCACCCATGATAGGATGGACTTTTCTGGGGATGCAACTGCTTTTGAGTCACGACTGCTCCTGTAAGTAACCCCTCACCTACACTCCAATTAAAAAGCTTGCCAAGAACTCATTGGCTCACCAAATTGGTGCAATCATGACTTTGGTCTGTCATGAGGTGACAGACCTGTGTGTTTTATCTCCCCAGAAAAAGTTTCACACACAACTCCTCAACATGTATGAGTTCCATGTCCATAGACACAAGCAACCATGGATTGAAAATGCTGGAGAAAACCATTCGAACACATACAGAACTTTGTGTGTCATTAGCTTCTAAACCAGCGGTTCTCAACCTGTGGGTCATGGGCCATTGGAACACACGAACTTCATATCATCTCAGGAACTGAGACACCACTCAGGAGCAAAATTACAGTTATGAATTAGCAACAAAAATAATGTTATGGTTGGAGGTCACCACAACATGAGGAACTGCATTACAGAGCCACAGTGTTAGGAAGGTTGAGAACCACTGCTCTAAATGGTTCTAATGCAGAACAGCTGTCTGCATATCATTTACATGTGTTAGCTGTCCTGCATCACCTAGAGGTAATCTAGAGGTCATCTGCAAATTCTACCCATTGATAGAAGAGACTTGAGCAGCGAAGATTTTGTATACAATCTTTGTTAATGCCAAGGGATAGTACAATTTTTGTATCTCTATTTTAAATTTCTTAATAAAATATATGACTAAAGAAATGAGTAACTGTGCCAGCAAGACAGCTCACAGCAGGTCAAAGTGTTCCCTGAGCACAGGCCTGACGATCTGAGTTAGATCTTCAGAACCCATGGTGGGAGGAGAGAACCAACCCCCAAAAGTTGTCATGTGAGCTCCACATCCACACCTGACATTCATTCACACACACATACACACACACACACTGAAAATAATGATAATGATAATAATAATAATAATAATAATAATAATATAAAAGAAATTAGTAACTGACATTTGCCTAATATAAACAAGTCCTGGGTTTCATCCTCTTCACCAAGGAAAAGAAATAAGTAACCAAATAATGAGGGTGTTAAAAAGCATGGAAAAATGGATAGATAGTCTGCATCTTTACGTCTAGCCTTCAATAAAGGGGTTGCTGTACGCCACCTGCTGGCCAAATCCAGTCCCCTACTCGCTTCTGTAAATAAAGTTTTAGAGGAAAGTGTAAGTCCTCTTCACATGTTGCCTGTGGCTGCTTTTCTACTATCAGCCCCAAGCTGATGCTCAGACAGATTTTAGCACACCTGTGATCAGAAGTCTCAGAACCCCAACCCCAGCGTCCCAGCCTCCATGAGTTCCATAACCTGGCAACCCTTTGCCTCACCATCATAGCCATGGGCAGCACACATATTCTCCCAGAATCCTCCCCAAGGTCCCCCCACTCAGGCCCTTCTTCCACCCTTCTCCTTGGGAAGCAAGCTCCCTCCACCCTCCATCCCTCCTTGATTAAACCATGTGCTTCTCCAAACCTGTTTGAAGCAGGCCTCCACAAGGTTAGGTGGAAACATATTTCTGCACAAAAACATCAGAGAAGGGAAAGTGGTTAGAGTCTGGGAGTGAGCCAAAGGTCATTACTGCACTGATAGCCATGACAACAGCAGCAGCAGGCAATATAGAAATGCATGGTGTGGGCCGAATGTTGATAAAGTACCTGCCCTACATCATCTGACATAAACCCTGCAATGACCCTAGAAGTAAACACTGTAAATATCTCTAGCTTCCACACGAGGTAACCAAAGGCCAGAGGAGCTCGCCCAAACCCATAGAGCTGCTCAGAGGTGCAGATGTAACTTACCATGGATTGACTATAGTTAGGCCCCTCCCACAGTCATGGAATCTGATTGCCATAAAGGTGATGGTGGAGCCTTGGACTAAAGAAGTTTACAGAGTAATAGGAAGTGGCCTTGATCTTGATATGCTTGCTCTGGATAACCATTATGTGCTCTCTGCGGTGTTAGGATGCAGCTAGAAGGTCCTCACCAGATGCTGGTGCCAAGTTGTTGGACAGCCTAGATCCCTGAACATGAGCTAAATAAACCTTTGTCTTTTGGTTCTTTGGTTTTGATTTTATTTTACAACTAACTCAGTTTCAAGTATACTTTTTATTTAATTTTTAATACATTTATTGGGAGGTGCCGTGCCATGGTGTACAGGTAAAAGGTAGACAACTTGTAGGAGTTGGTTCTCTCATTCCACCACGTGGATCCCGTCAGGTTGTCAGGCCTGGTGACAAGTGCCTTTACCCACTAAATCATTTCATTGTCCCTAACTTTTATTTATTTAGGCGTGTGTGTGTGTGTGTGTGTGTGTGTGTGTGTGTGTGTGTGTGTGTACACATATGCCACAGCATGTATATGGAGTTGGGAGGACAACTTGCAGGACTCTGTTCTCTCCTTCCACCAGGTGGGTCCAGAGGATCGAACTCAGGTGGTCAGGCTTGGCAGCAAATGCCTTTACCCACTAAGCCATCTCATTGGATCTCAGCTAGTGTATAATAGCAGCGGAAAACACCATAAGAGTTCCTAAACTCTTCCGGTGCCAAGTCAGTACCATAGGAACAGTATGGCTGGCTTTGACATTACTTCTGACAGGCAAAGTCTTATTGGACTAAAAGAATCATTTGCTCACCAAAGAGGTTATGAACACCTAGTGAACAGCAGCAGCTCCTCTTCCTCGGTCCTGGGATACTACAACACTGTCCTCTCCAGCCTCAGAGCTCAAAGATCAGACCTAGACTTAGCTTTCTTAAGGATATGCAAGGATCCAGGGCAGAAATGGCAACCAATAGTTGCTTCCTTTTCCAAGCTAGATCCACCTTTCCCTGTAGTCGCTCACAGAAAGAGAATTGTTGCATGCATATCCAGAAGTCCCAACAAAATGAGAATGTCACCTGACCAGGTCCATGAAAGCATCAGCTGTTGGTACAGTCTCAATTCGGCCCTCACGGTGCAGCCCCTCCTTGGAGCCTTTCCCAGGATGGATGATGGTGACCATTAGGATCCCAATGAAAACCGCAATGACTGTGGTCACCATGTAGTACACAGCTGCCCGCATTCCCATCCGCCCTGTTGCCTTGTTGTCCAGGGATGCCATACCTAGAAGAGAGATAATGCAGTCCCTGCAACAGCACCCACTCCTTTTTCCCTCCTTCTGTTCCACCCATTCCATACCATCAGCTCAAAATCATTGCACATCCCTTAACTGAAGATGTCCACAAAAAACGTGGTTCACCTTCTAATGCTGAGAGTTATCACAACCACTTTTATGC
The DNA here is from genome assembly GCF_949786415.1 of Peromyscus eremicus. Taxonomy (NCBI): domain Eukaryota; kingdom Metazoa; phylum Chordata; class Mammalia; order Rodentia; family Cricetidae; genus Peromyscus; species Peromyscus eremicus. Next base: position 4,718,520 of record NW_026734286.1, on the reverse strand, counting down.
TATCATGAATAAATATATTATCAGGCAAAATATAATTTGATTATAGTTTTTTAATGTGAATAAAGGGAGTTGGTAAGATTACTCAGTGTTAAGAACACATACTGCTCATACAGGGAACCCAAATTCCAGTAGCAACACAAATATTCTGTGGCTCACAACCACTTGTAACTCCAGCTCCAGGGTATCTGATGCCCCCTTCTGGCCTCCATGGGCACATGCATTCATGTGTACATACCCACATAGACACATGATTAAATAATAATAACAAAATCAGTATGTAAAAGTAAATAAAAGTTTTGTTTCACTTTGAAATAAAGTTGTACAGTGTACAGGGTATACCCCCACCACCTAGAGATGATCTGAAGTACAAGCGAGGAGAGGCATAGGTCATCTGCAAACACTACATCATTTTACAGAAAGGGCTTCCGCATCCTCATGTATTGATGTCTATAGGGATCTTGAAACCAATCCCCTGGTGGTTCAACCCAGGGATGATTCAGTTTTTGATTCTCAAGCTAAAAACAAATTTTTAAATGAAAATATTGCTCAAGAAATGAGTAACTGGGCCAGCACCCTGGACCTGACTCAAAACCAGTTTGCTCACTACCATAGATATGTTGTGGGGAAGCACACACACGTGATCACATACCACTCCATTTTATTACTCCAAATAACTCCACCAATCACAGTACCTCCGCTTTACTCCAAGTCAACCTTTCAACTTCCACCCAACCCTCCCCCTATCCTGCACCATAAATATCACAGTCATTGAAGTCTTCATCCCAGGGCCCACCACAACTCCCACCTCCCTTGAACCCACCCCTTTCTACATTTTGCCTGGATACTGTTCATGCTGTACCTATATGTCCCCTACCAGGCCAATGCAACCATCCAGCTGCTATGAGTTTGAGATAGGCCTCCTCCAGAAAGGCCCCAGAGTCCAGCAGCAGTCAATGATTGGCTGGTCCAGGGATTCAGATGAAGACAGAGGTGGTGGTCAGGGACACCCCCATGATGTTGCTCACACTTTAGAGCCCCTGCCCAGTGGGAGCACACTGAGACACCAGCCTTCTTCTGAACACATGCCTTTGCTTAGCTTCCTTCCCCATCCTGTCCTTCTTCCCTCACTTCCTCGTGGGTTTCTCCGTCAGTGAGTCTCTTGTGACCAGATCTACATGTCAGGCTTGGCTTCGAAGCCCAACCTAAGAAACCAGCCTTGATCATTATTTCTGTTCCTAAACCCAAGGGTTGCTAAACATCACCTATGGCCTAAATCTGGTGCACTATTTGCTTTTGTAAAGTTTTATTGAAACACAACTCTGATGAGTAGTTTCAATTGTTAACTCAACACGATCTAGTACCACTAGGAAGAGAGACTCAATAGGGAATTTTATAGATCAGGTGGACCTGTGGCATGACTGGGGGCGGGGGGGGGGGGGTCCAGATTACATTGATTGAAGGAGGAAGGCCAATCATTGTGTGTAGCACCATTCCCTAGACAAGGGATTCTGGACTATATACATGTAGAGTTGGAACTTGATACAAACAAGCATGTGTCCATTTATTTTCTCTCTGCTCTTGGTTGTGGGTGGGTTATGATGAACCGCTTCAAGTTCCTATGTTGACTTCCCTGAATGGTGGACTCTAACGTGAAACTGTCAGCTAAAATAAACCCTTTCTCCCCTAAGTTGCTTTTTGTCAAGTATTTATTGTAACAACATAAATGAAACCAGGGCAACAGCCATGCCCACTTGCTGACATATTGCCTATAGATGCTCTTCTACTCCAGCATCAGACCTGGACCATAAAACGAAGATTCGATGGCCCTGAAACGAAAACATGTACTATCTAGAAGAAAAGGTGCTACCTAACCCATCATAGCTCCTTCCCTTCCTCCACCTTCCATCCTGGCACCTCCATCCCACTCACCTCCTACATGTTCACCCACACTCCATCTATCATCTACCCCATATCCCAGCTGCCTCCCCTGACCCTCCACAGCCTTTCTTTCCCCTCTGTATACCCCAGAGATCTGGCAGGATGGGATTTTACCTTCAAGAACAAGTACAAGGAAGTTATTGGGCCACATGGATCCTGTGACAGCAAGACTGAAGCAAGACCTGGGCACAGCTTGAGTTGATGTGTTGGGAAAGGGTCCCCATGGGTGGGGAAGCCGTGGCTCTTTTCTCAAGTGTGGGCTCGGAATGGGTCCTGGAGATGCACAGTGGCTTAGGGTCTCACCTGTGACAAGGCTGGAGACGATGAGGGGGAGCACCAACATCTGCAGCATCCTCATGAGCAGCTCACCAGGAAAAGAGAAGTACTTGATCTGGCGGTAGGAAAGCTGGTATGGGCGCAAGGCGAATGCCAGGCTGACCCCTAGAGCCAGAAAAGAAGGGTTCATGGAGTGAATTATGAATCTCAGCCCCAAGCACCCTCCATCCATCTCTGAAAGAGTATAGTAGGGTGAGCAATGGCCATTCTAGGAGGTGCATTTGTGTACATGGGTATTACATGGATTTGTGTGTGCATGGGTACATTTGTGCATGGGTATGTGTGTGTGTGCTTGTGTATATACAAATGTGGGTATTTGTGAGTGAATGGGCATGTGTAAAAAGATGTATACATGGGTATGTATGTGCATGTGTGTATGTGTGTAAGTATGTGTACATTTGTGTGAGCATGGGTATATATATGTGTGTGTTCATGATGAGCATTTGTGTGAATGAATGTGTGCATGTAGTTGTGTGCACATGGATATATATGTGCATTGTATGCATTTGTGTATGGATAGGTGTATGTGTACATTCATATGCACATAGGCTCATATACGAAGATATGCACATGCATTTCTTGGGTGTGTCTATAAGTGTGACTCTTTTGTCTGTGTTACCACTTTCTTTTTATTTTTTTAAGATTATGCACACAGTGTTCTCCTGTGGGCCAGAAGAAGGTACCAGACCTCATTACAGATGGTTGTGAGCCATTATGTGGGAATTGAACGCAGGACCTCTGGAAGAACAGCCACTGCTCTTAACCACTGAGTCATCTCTCCAGCCCTATGTTATCACTTTCAAATATGGAAGTGCATATGCAATTGGGCTTCTAAGCATGTAGATGTAAATGCATAGATGAGTGTGTGAAAGTATTCACAAAGTCTAACACAGCTGGCCGTGGTATCCTTGGAATCCACACTGTCAAATTAATCAAGTACACATGGAAATTTTTAGGGGAAAAATTATCTGTTGAAAGCAGAAGGGGGGCTGTTTGGGAAGAGAAAAGGGACCAGCAGGGGGTGACTAGGTAAGGGGGGGTGAAGAAAAAAGAATATGATCAAAGCATATTGTATATAGATATGAAGATGTCATGAGGAACTCATTATTTTATACAACCTACACATAATTGTTTAAGTTATGTCTGTTGACCATGTAGAGATTTTTTTTTCTTATCAATATTCCCTAGACAATACAGTATAACAACTATTTACCTAGCAGTTACATTGCTTTGGGTGTTACAAGTAACCTAGAGAGCAAGATAGCCACAAATCCTATACAAACACTACCCCATTTTATTTAAGGGACTTGAGCATCCACACATAACAAATGCTTGTGGATACCCAAACCAATAGACAATCAAGTTCCTTAAAAAAATGGGGTAGTGTTTGTCAGAACCAATCTCCCAAGGGTATGATGGATAGCTGCATGTTTTTATGAACGTTAGCACAGTTTATGTGACTGCACTTCTAAATTAAGATATGTAAGATATGTTCATATGTAAGATATATTTATCCTTCTCTGTGTGTAGTCATAAAGTGCATGTCTGTTCAGTGTACTTGTGTATGCCCATACCCAGACATGTGACATCACATCGTGTTCATACAGCTGTGTTTGCATATGTATGTGCCCTCTCTACCTGCGTCCTCTGATGGGCTAGGGGATTGTGAGATGAGTGCACCAGAGAGGGTGAATAGTTAATAGAAGTCCCGCCTCCCAGAAGCAGAGCTCACCAATGATCACAGCGCTGACTGTGAGCAAGATGAAGGCATTTCTACGCAGAAAGCGCCACACGTGCTCTCGGGTCATGGTCTGCAGACGCAGGCGCGTGCGCAGTGCTCTCTGCTGCAGACTGTCCTGCAGGCCCTGCAGACAGCCCACGCCACCCAGGCGCTGGCCGCTCTCCCTCAGGAACAGACTGTTGCCGTGGCTGCTCATCGCGTTTCTGCCAGGGAAAGAGGAGACCAGGTCTGGTGAGGGAGGAGTCTGGGAAAGGAGTGGGTAAGTGGAGGGGCGGGCACTTGCAGCTCAGAAGTCAGGGGAGGGGTGATGCCCTTGCAGGGAAGACTGAGAGCCTGCCCTGGATCGGATTCAGTTTTTATCCCAGCAGCAAAAGGTTAAGGTGTTCGGACCCAAATACCAGAGAGGGTGGTTAGAGACAGGGTAGAAACACACACACACACACACACACACACACACACACACACACACACACACGCAGGTTTTCTGCCTCCAGCCTCCTTCACTGAGATCATCTCAAGCAACTGGGAGCTGCTGCAGCTCTCAATCTAAAGTGCCAGGCCTTTGCTGAAGTTCCATTGCATAAGAGCTCTTGAAAGGGCACCTTTAGGCTAGTCGCCCTAACCACAGTAGTTGGGTGTCCAGCCCGAAGACGCCCATAGTCGACTTTTCACAAGGACAAAATCAGCCGGTGCCTGGGAAACAGTGGCACCCAACTAATGTGGCTGCTCCCTGTGCATGACCAGGACAGCAATGCTGTAAGGGAGGGGTCGCTGGGAAAGAAATGATGACACTTCTAGTCCCAGCTTGAGGTTCATGACCCTCCTTTGGAGTGAAACCTCAGACTTTGTGTCCCTTTTTTACATATGTCCGTATTTATTTATCCTTATTGACTTACTTTTTTTTTTTTTTCAAGACAGGGTTTCTCTGTGTAGCTTTGTGCCTTTCCTGGATCTCGCTCTGTAGACCAGGCTGGCCTCGAACTCACAAAGATCCGCCTGACTCTGCCTCCCGAGTACTGGGAGTGCTGGGATTAAAGGCGTGCGCCACCACCGCCCGATTTGACTTACTTTTTTAAAGATAACCAAAATGGGATGATGTGTTTTCCATGAATTAAATAAAATGCACGTAAATATAAAACCTGCCAATCTGTTTAGCAGCCAAACACTTGGAAGTTACAAAACAGCTTAGAAACTGTGGCTTTTGACACAGCCTTTGACAGCCCTGTAATATCAGCTTCTCTAGAGGATGTGGGGGAAGGCAGTTTACAAGTTCAAGGACAGCACCTGGAACTTAGTAGGACTCTGTCTCAAAATAAAAAGTTAAAGAGAGAGCTACTGGGCAAGGGGTGGGAGATGGCTCAGTGATTGAGGGTGCATATTGATTCTGTAGAGGACCAGGGTTCCATTCCCAGCACCCACATCAGGCAGCTCAGAACTGCTGTGCCCCCTTCTGGCCTCATTGGTACCTGCACTCACATGTACAAACACACACACACAACACACACACATACACACACACACACACATACACACACACACACACACACACACACACAATCAAAACTGAAAATAAAATTCTCTTTTAAAGAGGGCCAGACTATATAGCTCCGTGGTAGAGTACTTGCCTGCCATGTTCAAGGCTCCAAGTTCAGTCCTCAGTACTGATCCCCTCAGCTTCCCAAGTAGCTGGGATTGCAGGCATGCACCACCACGTGCAGCCTTGAACTGTTCCAGCATTGTTTTCATGCCACTACCCACATGGCTGTCTTCTAAGATGGCTGCCCTCTGTATCTGTCTCAGTTCTCTACCTGTTTCCAAAAGACAGGTCGCCTGACTAGGCTTTCCATGCCCTGTATCCTGCAACTGCTTCTCAGTGTGAAGCCCCATTCAGGATTTTGCTCCAAATGAACTGGTCCTCTGAAGCCACAGTGTTGCTTCTCACCTTGCTCTGAACACTCACAGACACAGGACTGCACAGAAGATGAGCAGTCTCTCCCTCTCCTCAGGGACATCATGTTCCTAGTTACCAAATGATAAATAGAAGTCACCTATGAATCCCAAGAGCATTCAACGGAGTCCAAACCAGTTAGGAGCCTGAACACTTGTCTCTTTCCTATAGTCCAGGCAGCTGGCTCTGCAGATTCACAAATCAACCTCCTCAGATAAAACCAACACTGGGCCGGGCGGTGGTGGCGCACGCCTTTAATCCCAGCACTCGGGAGGCAGAGCCAGGCGGATTTCTGTGAGTTCGAGGCCAGCCTGGGCTACCAAGTGAGTTCCAGGAGAAGGCGCAAAGCTACACAGAGAAACCCTGTCTTGAAAAACCAATTAAAAAAAAAAACAAAAAAAACCAACACTGGATGTAAAGTGTTCAATGAGTCAAGCCTAGAGCTGCACTTCATCTACACGTCATCTCGGCATTTAGGAGGCTGAGCCAGCAGAAGCAGGAGTTCAAGGCCAGCCTGAGTTGAGTAGAAAGACCTCATATCAGAAAGTCAATCAATCAGCTCACATCTAGCTTCAAGAGCTCTTGACAGTTGATGGGTTCTGGAGGAAGAAAGGGCAGTTTTCTTCAGTGGTGTGGCCCATGATAGGTTGCCCGTGCTCCAGTGGTTGGTGCCTGTACTCATGGGCATCGGGGCAGCACTAAATGGACTCAGTGGATTCTTTAGAGGAAAGGGAAGATAAAGAGGAGGAGGCAGCAACCTGAAGTTAGGAGGAGTTAGGAGGAGTCAAGAAGAGTTGAAGAGGAAAAAGAAGAGAGTTAGACATGATCTAAATATACACGTGCTCATATATGAAACCACCAAGGAATGCTTTTTAAAACTCAATGGTAAGGCTGGAGAGACGGTTCAGAGGTTAACAATGCTTGCTGTTCTTTGAAAGGACCAGGTCGTGTGGCTCAGAGCCAGAGGGTCCAACTCGTTCTTCTGTCTCTGCAGTCACCTGAACTCAAGTGCACATAGCCAAATGTGAATACACATAATTAAAAAGATAAAAATAATTTCTATTTTATGTGTGTAAGTGTTTGACTCCATGTATGTATGTGCACTGTGTGTGCGGTGACCACGGAGTCTAGAAAGGGGCTTGCATCCCCCGGAACAAGAGCTGCAGGGAGTTGTGAGCTGCCCTGTGGGTGCTGGGAGCAGAATGTGGGTTCTCTGTGAGAGCAACCAGCACTCTTAAATGTTGAGCCATCTCTACAGCATCAAAATAAATCTATAGTTTAAAATCAATGGTAGTGTGAATTTAGCATGTGCAAAGGCTTGGATTTAATTCTCAGCACCAAAAGTCAATCAATTGATAAAAAATAGTTGTTCAATTTGCATCTGTACTGGGCATGAACAGACTTTTCCTCTTATTCCCTAAACAACATAGCATAGCAACTATATGCACAGTATTGAAGTTGTGCTAGGTGGAGTTATTCTTATATTTATTATTGTGTGTGTGGTCAGAGGACAACTTTTGGGAGTCCATTTTCTCCTCCACCATGTAAGTCCCAGAGATTGAACACAGGACTTCAAGTTTGGTGATGAGCACCTTTACCCACTGTGCTAGGCATTAAACGTAATATAGAGATGAGTTAAATATGAAAGAAGACAGGAATTCGTTCTGTGCAAATATGATGCCATTTTATGTAAAAGATTTTGAATACAAGGGGTTTGGAGTCTACCTAGGATGGAGGGTGTGTCTGGAACAAATTCTCTGAGACCTAAAAAACAACTAGATATCAGTGGTAGAGTGCTTGCCTAGCAAGTACAAGGCCCTGGGTTCGGTCCTCAGCTCTGGAAAAGAAAAAAAGACAACAACTAGATAGTATGGGAGTTGATGTGATAGTCTGTGAGTCAAATCTGGCCTGATATCTCTGTTGTTGGCATTTTTTAATCATGGTGTTGGTACACAGCTGCGTTCATTCACTGTGTAGTTCTGCAGGTGCTTCCAAGCTACGGTGGCAAAGGTGAGCTGCTGGAATAGAGTTCACAAAACAAACAATTTGCAGAAGTGAGGGTGGGGAGGACAAGGTGGTTTGATGGGTAAAGAGGATTGCTGCCAAGCTGGATGGCCTGAGTTCAGTCCTGGCCCTACACGGTGAAAGGAGAGAACTAACTCCCACAGATTGTCCTCTGACTGCTTTGTGCATGCTCGAGGGTGCGTACGTGCACACACGCACACACTGAATAAATGTGATTTTTTTTTAAAGGCTGACTGTAGACTAGTAAAAGCATACATGAGTGATGGAGTAATAGGGCATGGCTCAGGAGTAGAGCATTCATCAAGTGTACATGAGGCCCTGAGTCCCATCCCAGAACTAGAGGGAGAGAAGGGCCAGCAGGGAGTAATTAACAATTAAAAACAATTCAATAAATAAGCAGAAATCCAAAAGGTACAGGGTTGAACTCAAATGCAAGGCTGTCTTCCACACCTTCACCATGCCTGCCTAGATCAAGGTAAACGTATACAGCTGTGATTTGTCACTATGTTAATTCTTCCCTTTTGTCTCAGTGGACATATGATCATTGCTCCCACTCATAGAGCACAGTGAAACCTCTCAGAACATGAAGGCAAACCATGATGCCAGATCAAGTTCCTTAGCACTTTCATCCCCATTAGCCAGGAACACTCCAACTCCTGTCTTCTAATCCTTTATAAAAGAATAAACTGTTGAACAGTCTCATCACCCCCTCTTCCCTGTCTCCCCTCTCATACTCACTATTCTACTCTCTGTTCAAGGTCAGGATCTGTAGCTTACACATGAATGAGATCACACAGCATTTGACTCTGTGTGTCTAGCTTATAAAATTAACATTAATCTTTTGGGGGAATGCTGTAATGAAAACGAATTCTTTGTATACTTATTAAAATGTAATAAATGTTTTAAAGCAACCTTTTATAATACTTGACTTAAGTATCCTCCACCTGGGAAGAGCCCCGGGAACTGTCAGGCATGTCACATACAGGGAGCCAGTTGTTCCGGTTTCTTCTGGTTCTAGGCCTTCTCTCAGCCTCTGTCTCCTAAGCTACCTAGTCTGAAAATGGCCTTTCCAGGATCTCCAACCTCTGCAAGGTAAAAGGTTAACGGATGGGTCTCACCCCTTGTCCCCTCAACTCTCAAGTGCATGAGCCATGCCAGCCACCCCTTGGGGATAAGGGGAAGACAGGAAGGTCCTTCTGAGCCCTAAAGCTCAAAAACGGGTCAGACTTTCAAGACTAAGAGGCCTTTGAAAGTGAAGGGCTTGTCTCACTAAACAGATGATATCCAAAGCTAAGGGCCACCGCCAACATGGCCAGAAAGCAATGGGGGAGAAGACCTCGAATGATCTAAAGGGACCATGGTGTGTCATAATAAGCCCCGAGGGAGAAGAAACGTACAATTACATTAACATCGTATGCATTGGCTGTAGATGTGCAATGGCACCAACTCCACAAAACAGTCATTGTCCTGGGATAGAAGGTTCATCCAAAACAGACTTGTGTGAGCCTGGCGTGGTGATGCAGGGCTATCATCCCAGATGATGAGAAACAGCAGCGGAATGGCAAGTTTCAGGCCAGCCTAGGCTACCCAGGGAGCTCTTGTCTTCTAATGGGGTGGGGGGGGGGGGCGGGATTGAGGGAAAGAAGTGGAGAGTTGTTGGTACTTCTTAACCAAATCAGAATGTGATATGATGTGGCCTTGCTGGGTTAACTTCAGCCTTCAGGAAAGGAATGTGCAGAAAAGATTTTTTGTTTGTTTGTATTTTTTATGGTTTTTTTTGTTGATGTAGTCTAAGGCTGTAGAGGGGTGTGTGTGTGTGTGTGTGTGTGTGTGTGTGTGTGTGTGTGTGTGTGTATGTAAAGATGAGCTTATTTTTATCTTATGTATGTGAGTGTTTGCCCTGCATCTAACTCACCTGGTGCCTGTGGAGGCCAGAAGAGGGTGTTAGAGCCTCTGGAACTGGTAATCAAACCAGGATCCTCAGCAAGAGCAGAAAGTGTTCTTTACCACTGAGCCATCTCTCCAGCCCTCAAGCTGTGAATTTAAATGGCCTCCTGTTTTTTCTTTCTTCCTTCTGTTCTCAGACCTATAACTAAGCCATCTCTAAGGTCTTCTCTTACACAAACAATGGTGGGCTAAATTGTGGATAGATGCTGTGCTAAGTGGAGGAGTGAGTGACAGGAGGAAAGGCAGGATAGGAAATGAGTTCATCTCACACACACACTTGAATACAGCCTCACATCTTGTGTGCAGTTGACACCTACATAATCCTTTATGTACACACGGTCCCACATAGACTCTTCAGACAAACAGCCACACAAAACCTTCAGAAATGCAAATCTATATTGGCACACCAGACACACCATTCCTCCACAATTTCACACAAACATCTGCTACATTTATGCACACCAGCAGACACATAGCCACTCACACACCCTCAGAAATGCAACCCCATGCAGCCAGCATCAGCCATACAACATCTGCAGAGATACACACACACCACACACACACACACACACACACACACACACACACACACACACACACACACCAGCCACTGCCATGCACATCATGAAACTCAAAGCCACATTTTTTGAGTCTCCTGCACAAATACCCCATGCAAATGAAACTACATGGACAGTGACATCCGCACAATTCTTAGGTACACAAGCACACACTTGAGAGCACAAAACTCTCAACATTCAAGCACTTAGCTTTAGAAAAGCAATCTCACCCAAGACTCAATCACACACATACAACCATGCACGCAGCATCTCCATACCCAGTTCCCCTGGAATGGTGGTCAGTCTTAATCACAGCAGACATCGCTGGGGCTAGGTTATGAACCTCTGGTAGGGAAGAAGGAGTCCAGCCCAAGAAATAGGAGAGGCGTCAGATTCAGTGTTGGAAACAGAACTATGTGAGAGCTGGGGTTACTGAATAAGGAGTGTGGGAGATGGGAAGGAGACCCAGGGACCTATCGACAGGAAACTCAGCAGGGTGACCAAGGGCAGAGGCAGGCTCAGCACATGTAAAGGGACGGGGAAGAGCTAAGGAATGGTAGCGAGGAAGTGGGGACCTGTGCACAGGGGACCCCCACCTGCCTCAGATCCAGAGTCAGCCCCGCGCAAGGGCAAACGTCCCACTCACCAGCCTTGGGTCAGCCGGGCCGCCTTGCCCGCTCCTCCGCCTGCGCGCTGCACCCAGATGCAGAAGCCAGAACCTTTGGAAGCGCCCGGCCGGGTCCGCCAGGACCCGCCAGGGACCCGCGCTGAATCTGCGTTGGGGACCGGACTACCACGACACCGGTGCGGAGCCGGGACGCGCTGTGCAACCCGAGGGATGCGGGCTGGTCTTGCGTTCACGTGGGCGCGGGGGGCGAGGGGGCCGGGGCGGGGGGCGGTACCCCCTCAGGGATGTCCCCCTGCTGCAGCGGCACAGGAGCTGGGGGACGCGGGGCGGGCGGGGTGACCGGCCTCTCGCACACAGCCTCCGCCCCTGCGCCGAGCCGCGCCTCCGAGCCCGCCCCCTGCCCCTCCCGAGTCCTCCGAGGCCAGTAAGTCCCCTTGGGGGGCACAGGGTACCCGACGTTGTTAGCGCTGCGCTGCCGGAGCCCACATCCTCAGCGTGGGTCTGAGGCAGGGGGAGGGAGGACCGCCAGCGTCGGGTGACCACCCGCCACCACTCGCTGGCCAGCTTCTCCCTCGGGTGCACCTCTCTGGCTTTGGCCACTTCTCTGCTGTGTCCCTTTGGGCCAGCCCCTCTCCCTCTCTGAGCCTGACCTGAGAGAAAATTACAGCTGAGCAAAGCTAAGCGCGCAAGAGCGTGGGAACGCTCTCTGCAGCGCGAACCGCTGTGCAAACCGGAACCTTCCATAATTGCTGTTACTGTTGTAATTAATAGTATCCCTTGCTATCGGGACAGTACACGGGACAATGTGGAGCTGCATTTTCCCTCTCAGATGGCACTGACTGGTTGCTTCCAGCCCATTAGTTCTTCTGAGAACTGGGGCTCCTTATAGAGATCTGCACAGAGCCCAGCGGGGGAATAAAAGTCAGTGCGGTGGACCCTGGCAAGATGGCCTACAGCTCTCAGTGCTAGGCTGGTGAGTTGAGTTCCATCCTTGGAATTTACAGAAAGGTGAAAGAGAGAACTGACACCAGAAGCTGTCCTCCGACCTCCACACGTGTGCTGTGGCAAGCTCACCGACACACACATGCACACACACATACACATTATTATTATTATTATTATTATTATTATTATTATTATTATCATTATTATTATTAAAAGCTAATAGGCGCGCGCACGTTATTGTTACTTTGGGGCAATTATTGGTGGCAACCTTGTGAATCAGACAGACTCCTTTAGCTACATCTCATTTGCATAGCCCTACAAAGTATACCTTACCACCCCAGTTTGTGGACAAAGTAACAGGTACTCAGAAAGCAGCACAGCCGAAGAGCTGTCCCCCAACTCCAGTCTTTGTGCACACAGCCCTGGCCCTAATCCTTGAACACAACTGCTAAACAAGGTGGTTCTCAATCTTAGATGTACCCTTCAAACACCAGGAAAAATTTTTAAATTTCTGATGCCAAATCAACCCTTCACTGGGATTCCATCTTTCCCGAGTCAGTGTGGCTGTCACCAATAAAACCAGAAAGAAATTCCGGTGAGGACAGGGAGTAAGGGAACCTTTACACTCTGATTGTGAGAGTATAAAATGGTGCAGCTACTGTGAGCATTCCTATAGAGGCTCCTCCAAAAACTGAAAATAGAAGCATCATGTGACCCAATTAGACCCTGCTGGAGAATAGACAGAAAGGATTTTTTTTTGGGGGGGGGGGTTTCGAGACAGGGTTTCTCTGTGTAGCTTTGCGCCTTTCCTGGAACTCGCTTTGGAGACCAGGCTGGCCTCGAACTCACAGAGATCCGCCTGGCTCTGCCTCCCGAGTGCTGGGATTAAAGGCGTGCGCCACCACCGCCCGGCGACATAAAGGATTTTAACCCAGAGAACCACACATCATGTGTGTGGCTACGCTACTCACCATAGCCACTGTGTGAGAGCTGTCAAGGCATCCATCAACCCCTGAACAGATAAAAACATTTCAGTACAAGTACGCTGTGGAATTTTACTCACCTGTAAAGAACAAAATTGTCAAATTTGCAGGAAAATAGGTAGAACTTCAAATGACCATTTTTGAATATATTTTTATTTGTTCTTTGAGAATTTCATGCTTGCATACAACGTGTTTTGATCATACCCTCCTTCCAACTCTTCCCAGACCTTCACCACCACAACCCTCTACTGACTTGACTCTTATTTTTGACCCATTGAGTCCCACTAGTGCTATTTCTGAGTGGATGTGCGTGTGGCCATCCCCTAGAGCATGGTCACCCTTCCAGGGGCCACACTCCTCAAGAAAACTGACTTTACCTCCCCAAGCAACCATCAACTGTCATGAGCTCCTCAGCTATGGATTGGGGCTTGTGAGCTCCTCCTGGCTCTATGCAAGCGTTCTCATTGGCTGGATCTTGTGCAGGTAACCTGAGTAGCTGTCCATGAGTTCAACAGTCCTGCCATGTCTAGAAGACATTACCTGCCAACCAGTGGCTCACAAAACTTCTGACTCCTGTTTAAACTTCAGACCAACTGAACCACAGCCCTTGAATGGGACCCAGCCATTGGTTTATTTAAATAATCGTGCAAGTGACGCTTTGTAGATGTAACCAACCGTCTTATTAAATAAGAAACACAGAGCCAATACAGAGATGAAAGCCAAGAGGTCAGAGCAATAGCTAAGAGCTAAAAACCTTACCCTTCACTTTCGCTGTTGTCCGACCTCTCCAAAAGAGACCAACTTCCTGTGTCTGTCTTTTTTATAGAGTTTCTGTTCTGCTTTCTCATTGGTTGTAAACCCAACCACATGACCTCCTAGTCACTACCTGTCTGTACAGACCTCCAGGTCTTCTATGGTTGGTATTGAGATTAAAGGCGTGTGTCTCCAATGCTGGCTGTATCCTTGAACACACAGAGAGCTACCTAGCTCTGCCTAACAAGTGCTGGGATTAAAGGCGTGCACCACCACCACCCAGCTTTCTCTATGGCTTGCTAATAGCTCTGACCGCCAGGCAACTTTATTTATTAACATACAAATAAAATCACATTTCAGTACAAATAAAATATCACCATATTGCCTCTTTTTTATTTTAATAAAAAGAAAAAAAGGAAAAGGTTATAACTAACATAAGAAAAACTATATACAAAAGTACAATAACTATATACCATATATACAAGTAATAAATACCTAAACAATGTCTAGTTCATTTGTATTTGACAAATTCAGAGAAAATAATTCCATTATCTATCCTATTTTGGTAAGTCCAAAATGTACCTAATTCACTTTCTATCCTTACTAATCTTCAAATATAACTAACTAATCTTCAACTATAACTAACTAACCTTCAACTATAACTAACTAGTCTTCAACTCTAACTAACTAATCTTCAACTCCCTCAGAGACCCAAGAAGGAAATAATATTACCTAATGAAAAATAAAAACAGGAAATGCATGCAAGCAGCCTCCAAAAAAATTTGTGAGTTGACAGAAACAGCCAGCTGCCTGGACAGTCACCTGAGGTTTCTCCGCAGTGTTGGGGCATCATCTTCAGCCTATAGTCTTAGCTTATCTGACAGACTCATTTGTGAAGTAGGATGTACACAAGGTCAACAGTTCAACCTCACATTGGGTGAGAGCAGTCCATGTACCAGAAACACCTGTATTCCACTAGTGTCATGTCATGATTCAGGATTTTAAATTCTGGAAATTGTTGATAGTTTTTTAATTCAGCTGTCCATTCTTCTTGGCTGTGTATATATGGCTTCATCTCAGCATCCCGTTCTTCTTCACATCCCTCTACTAAATGCCAGTCTACTATTGAGAGGTGTGAGCTTAGTTACTCTTCAAGAATAACTGTTTCAGCTGCTGTTCCATTGCACATCAGAAGCCATCGGCCCACTGCCTGTTCAGCTGCCTTCAAAGAAAAGGGCACTGTACCTTTTCCGGATTGCGAAGGCCACTTCAGGGATGGTGCTGTATTGTCCTGGCCTCAGAAGATACCTTTTGATAAAAACATAACCACACTTGTTTTGGCAAGAATCAGTAGTCCTTTGTTTCATGTCCTGTCTGTCCTGTTTGTCAGCAGTTGATTCGAGGATACTTTGTTGTCCAGTGGCTAACTTTTGCCACAATGAAAGTTAACTCCATATGCAGTTTCTTCAATGCCCATATTTTCTCTGAAGTAGATTGGTACTGCCAGGAGCCGACATGTCTCATAGTCATAACAAAAAAGAAAAATTTTCTAAATTATTAAAACATTTTAAATGCCATATTCTATAGATCTCTGAAGGGTTTGAAGATGACCTGTCTATCTAAAATATATCTGCTCAATCTTGAAAACATACCTAATATGACTACAAGTTCTATTATAATGTCTAACTACTAACTTTCATTTCTTTATATCCTAATAGTTGGTAATAATAACATTCAAGGATCAGAAAATTGCATTACATTGTTAAATGAATGGTATAAGTATAATTAGAAATATACATATAGCATTTTCTAACAATATCAATTTCAATATATATAATTTGTATACAATATAAAAAAAATCCAATCCAATGTAAAGTATTTAAAACTAGTAATTGTCTTTTTCTTTTCTTTTCTTTTTTTAAACAAGAACCTTAAATCTAATCTCTTTTGCTTAGCCCTTTTTCTAACCCTTGACAACAACTTGTAACCAACCCCCCTAAACAAAGAAAATTATGCCAGACCCAAAACCCATCAAAAGACCAAAAAACCACCCACCCCACACCACCTCTTTGGGAATGTGGGCGTCGTATTCTTAAAATTGCTTCCTGCTGGGTATGGGCGAAGGTATCTTTATCCTGAAAAGAAAAATTTTAGGTTAATTGTCAAATTCTAGGAAAGGTAACTATATTCTTCGTTATCCAGTCTGTGTATAATGCCAAAGTCCAGGGTTTATCTCAAATCCTTATTCAAGTAGTCTTTGAGACTGGATCACCTCAGCTAGACCTCTCAAAATTGCTCTGACACTTTGTAGTTCAAAGCTGATCTGTAGATGATGTTTGTCAGCTTAGTGATGTTATTATTGTCCATGTGGAATTGTTGTTGTGGGGCCCCATCTTCTTCCTGGAGACTTCAGTGGATGTTAGGCCTGGCCATGATTTCCTGCAGAAAACTGATAAGAGACTCGAACACAAAGACATATATATGCAGCTAATTGAAGCCTTTTTTCTAGAAGTAGTTAGTGCTCTATATGACAATTCATATCCTAACAAAGTTTAAAATACATATATATTAATCTTGAAATTTTTGATATAAAATTCATACTTTAAGAAAAGTTTAAAGAATCAGAATAGAATCAAAGAGTTGAGATTAGTAATAGAATAGTCCCTTAATTAATTTGGCTTTTCTACTGTCCCATAGCAGAAGATGCCTCTTTTCTTCTGGCATGATACAGGGAGTTTGCATTTTCCTTTTAACAACATGCTTGAGCTTAAAGAAGGAGAAACCCATTCTCCAACTCCAAAGTCAGCTTTAAATTTTAATTGAACTGGAACAACAAGAAGACCAATAGTGTTAAATGTCTTTAGAGAAGAGCAGAAACAAACATTTAGGAAGACTTACAAAATTTTATAGATGATATACCAATAGGCCATTTTATTCTGTTTCCTGGGATAGATGATTTGTCCCTTTTCTTCAGTTGTCTCATTTGTCCAGTGTTCTTCAGATTCCTTAACCTTCATTCTCCTAAAAGACAAAAACAAAAACCTTTCCCCAAGACTAATTTGGGGGATGTTCCCATTCGGCAAGTTATTACCTGATTAAATGAAAAAGCATGTGTTAATGGTATAAGTTAGTTTAAATTGATGGTTATGCTGGTTGATGAACTATCACCTCCTCTAATTAAGAGTTTCTTGTTCAAATCGAACCGTTATCAATTTTGATGGTATCCACAGCTTATCTTCTCCTGTAGAAAAAAAAGCAAAACCTTGTCCCCAATGTAACACATATCCTGATTTCCATTCTGAGGTCAGCACATCCTTAAAGTATATAGGCTGATTTAATTCTGTAGTTTTTACTATTATCCAATGTCTCTCTGCAGCTGTTGTTCCTTTCTCATTGGCATTGAGAAAATTCAAAGTTAATAGAGCATTATGCAGTCTATTTCTGGGGGTTTTTATTATCCCTTTCTGTTTATTTAAAATATCCTTTAGAGTTCTGTTTGATCTTTCTATAACTGCTTGGCCTGTAGGATTATGTGGTATGCCTGTAATATGCTTTATATTGTAATAAGCAAAAAACTGTTTCATTTTAACAGAGACATATGATAGAGCATTGTCAGTTTTGATTTGTGCAGGTATACCCATGATGGCCATAACTTCTAGCAAATGAGTGATTACAGAATCAGCTTTTTCAGAACTCAAAGCAGTTGCCCATTGAAATCCTGAATAAGTATCCATGGTATGGTGTACATATTTCAATTATCCAAATTCTGCAAAGTGAAACATGTCCATCTGCCAGATTTCATTCCTCTGAGTACCCTTTGGGTTATATCCTGCTGGTAATGGTGTCTGATTGTAGAAGGAACAAGTAGGACATTTCTTTACTATTTCTTTGGCTTGTTGCCAGGTTATGGAAAGATACTTTTTTAAATCTTTACTATTGACATGATGTTTTTTATGAAATTCTGAGGCCTCCAGCACATTTCCTATCAATAATTTATCAATCTCATAGTTACCTTGTGCTAGAGGGCCTGGCAGACCAGTATGGAATGGGATGTGAGTTATATATAAAGGATGACTCCTTTTCCTGATTGTATCTTGTAATTGAATAGTGAAGTTAATTCTGAAGCATCAGGGATAAATTCTGCATTCTCAATATGTAACACCACACTTTCAGCATACTGAGAGTCAGTTACTATGTTGAGAGGTTCTGAAAAATCCATTAATACCAACAGAATAACATACAATTCTGATTTTTGAACTGAATTATAAGGACTTTATAACCTATATTATAACCTGCCTTTCCTTGTTTGTTGGCATCTGTATAAAATGTACGAACTCCAGATATGGGTTTTTCCCGTACAATTCGAGGCAAGATCCAATCAGCTCTCTTTATAAGATCAATTCTATCGCTTTTGGGATGTTTGCTGTTAATTTATCCCAAAAAATTACTGCAAGCTCTTGGCCAAGGTTCACTTTCTGTCCATAATTTTTCAATGTCCTCCTTAGTTAAAGGTACAACAATTTCTGCTGGGTCAATTGCTGCTAATTGACAAAGTCTCAATTTACCTTTCCAAATCAAGTCAGAGATTTTTTCCACATAAGTTTTTCATTTTTTATTTTGTTTATTTGGTAAAAATATCCATTCCAATATAATATCTTTCCTCTGCATTAATATTCCTGTAGGAGAAGCCTAGAAGGTAAAATAACCAAAATACAATCCAGCTTTGGATCAATACGATCCATGTGCCCTTCATGTACTTTCTTTTCTACCAAGACCAAGTCTTTCTCAGCTTCAGGTGATAATTCTCTTGGACTATTTAAGTCCTTGTCACCTTCTAAGGTTTTGAACAAATTATGCAGTTCATCATTTTTTACCCCAACAATAGTTCTTAGATGAGAAATGTCTCCAAAAAAATCTTTGAAAGTCATTAAGAGTCTGTAGTCTACCTCTCCTAATTTTCACCTTTTGGGGTCTAATTTTTTGTAGCTCTATTTTATATCCTAAATAATTAATAGACTCTCCTCTTTGTATCTTTTCAGGAGCAATTTGTAATCCCCAGCAAGGCAAAATTTTCTTTACCTCTTCAAACATTCTTTCTAAAGTATCTGCATTTGAGTCAGCTAGTAAAATATCATCCATATAATGATAAATTATAGATTTAGGAAATTTTTTACGTATCACTTCCAATGGCTGTTGTACAAAATATTGGCACAGAGTTGGGCTATTCAACATTCCCTGTGGGAGGACCCTCCATTGAAATCTTTTAACCAGTTGAGAATTATTATAAGTAGGCACCATGAAGGCAAATCTTTCTCTGTCTTTTTCTTGTAAGGGTATTGAAAAGAAACAGTCTTTTAAATCAATAACTATGAGAGGCCATCCTTTTGGTAACAGAGTAGGCAAAGGAATTCCAGATTGTAGAGAGCCCATTGGCTGAATTACTTTGTTAATTGCTCTAAGACCTGTTACCATTCTCCATTTACCAGATTTCTTTTTAATAACAAATACAGAATTCCAAGGGCTGGTTGATTCTTCAATATGCTGAGCATTTAACTGTTCTTCTACCAGCTCTTCTAAAGCCTGTAGTTTCTCTGTTGTTAAAGGCCATTGCTGAACCCATACAGGTTTGTCTATTAACCATTTTAAAGGTAGAGCTGTTGGTGTCTTTGGGAGATCATCCGTTGTTGTGCCCTGTTCTTGTATAATATGGATGGCTTGTGACCACTCAGAATAATGTCTTCTAATATTTCTCTCAGAAACATGTGCTAGTTTATGATTTGTTTCTGAGATTGGAGGGATGTTAATCTGAGTATTCCATTGTTGTAACAGGTCTTGACCCCACAGGTTCATAGCTATGTTAGCCACATATGGTTTCAATTTTCCTCTCTGTCCTTCTGGACCTATACACTCAAGCCATCTTGCACTCTGTTTCACTTGAGATAATGTCCCAATTCCTAACAGTTGAACGTTTACCTCCTGAAGAGGCCAATTGGATGCCAAAATTCTGGTGCAATTATGGTAACGTCCACACCTGTGTCTACCAGACCAGACAACAAAACACCATTTATTTTTATTGTTAATTTTGGTCTTTGTTCATTTATAGAAGTTTGCCAAAAAAAATTTTCTTTATGTTTTTTTCTGAATTTTCTATTCTCTCTGTTTCATCATCCCAACCAGCATAATTTATTCCAATAGGCATTTGGTTATTTAATTGCTCTGAGTAGGGGTTTCCTCTACAACTGCAGGAAAGGTTTGAACTGGATTTGCTGTGGGGGCCTGCCTGAGGCCCCTCTGGGAGTTTCCTGAAGACTGAGGCAAAGTATTACTTTGCCTGTCCCTTGTTGATCTACATTACCTTGCCTGTCCCTTGTTGATCTACATTCAGTAGTCCAGTGTTTTCCCTTACCACACCTTCTGCATACACCGGAAGGAAGGGCCATTCTGTTGCCATTGTTCCTTGAAGAAACATTGTTTCTGGGGATGACCTGTTTACAGTCCCTTTTCAAATGTCCTTGCTTTCCACATCCAAAACATCTAACATTTTTCAAACCTTTTGAAATTGCTTCTCCTACCCACATATTATCATTGTCATGAGCCTCAACATTAACTGTGTCTCTAATCCAATCTTCCAAGGGTGCAGATCTTGCCTCTAACGGCCTGATTATTCTTTTGCATGCTGCATTCGTGTTCTCAAAGGCCAAAGATTCAGTTATTATCTGACTAGCCTCTGAATTTGGGACCATTCTCTGTACTGCTGAAGTCAATCTTTGTAAGAAATCTGTGAAAGATTCTCTTGGGCCCTGTATAACCTTAGTAAATGACTCAGTTTTTTTTCCTCTTTCCTCAACTCTATCCCATGCATTCAAGGCTGCCGTGTGACATAGAATTAGGGTTTGGATATCTTATAAACATTGTGTTTGTAATGAAGCATATTGTCCTTCTCCAATAAGCTGATCCTGTAAGACTTGTGTTCTTTTATCCCTCCATTGTTTTTCTATATTTTTAGCCTCTTCTTTGAACCACATTTGCCACTGGAGCTGTTGTCCGGGTTCCAGAACAGCCTGTGCCAGCTCCCACCAGTCCTGTGGTATAATCCTATTATATGTTGACCAGGAGTGTAACATTTGCTTTACATATGGGGAATGCATGCCATAAGATATTATTGCCTCCTTAAATCTTTGTAAGTCTAACATTTCAACTGGAATCCAAGTATTTTGTACATTCTCTTCACTAGGTAGCTGCTGTATGGCTACTGGATTTTAAATTAAGGGTGATTGTGTGAAAACAGGCTTTCTTTCTGTAACCTTATGATCCAATCTTGAAACAACTTCACTGTTAATTTCTTCTGTCTGAATCTGAATTTCTCTATAATTCATTTTAACAGGTTTAACAAGTTTTTCTAAAACTTTTTATCCTGGCACTTAAATTGACTATCTTTTTAAATAGTAAAATGAGGATAAGAAAAGTAATAAAGTATATAATTCGATCAACATTAATCTTCTCATATAGTTGTTCCATTGTCTGACTGCCTAAAATTTCAAACAAAGCCCAATTTTCTTCCAATATACACATAAAACCCATTTTTTTAATGTGGAAAAAATTCTTTTAAATTGTTTCCTTTAAAATATCTGATATCTTAATTGACTTACCAAGTCTGCATAGAACAGTAGAAATCCAAGAAAATTTCAAAACAGCCACCTAGCGTCCAAGGTGTGAATCCAAAGAAAGAGAGAGAGAGAGAGAGAGAGAGAGAGAGAGAGAGAGAGAGAGAGAGAGTAGCCACAAGTTCTGGCTAAAAGCTTAAATCCAGCCATGTGTTCCTGCTTGAGGTCAAGCCTGGGCTCCAGCTTCCTTAAGCTCTGACCATGTGTGTTGGCTTTACAGACAGAGGCCCTGTTCGGCAGGGCAGGCCTGAGTTATTTGTAGCACCAGCTTTAAGCAAGTAGCTCCAGCTGTGGGTAACCACTTGGGGTCAGTCCAGCTTAAGACCTAAGCCGACCTGGGCCCGAGCTAGGGAGTCGGGCCACCCAGGCGGGAAACTGGACCTGCCACCAAGCCAAGCCAAGTGGTTTTTAATGGATTCTTGCTACATGGGCACCAAATGTAGAAGTAACCAACCGTCTTATTAAATAAGAAACACAGAGCCAATACAGAGATGAAAGCCAAGAGGTCAGAGCAATAGCTAAGAGCTAAAAACCTTACCCTTCACTTTCGCTGTTGTCCGACCTCTCCAAAAGAGACCAACTTCCTGTGTCTGTCTTTTTTATAGAGTTTCTGTTCTGCTTTCTCATTGGTTGTAAACCCAACCACATGACCTCCTAGTCACTACCTGTCTGTACAGACCTCCAGGTCTTCTATGGTTGGTATTGAGATTAAAGGCGTGTGTCTCCAATGCTGGCTGTATCCTTGAACACACAGAGAGCTACCTAGCCCTGCCTACCAATTGGGTGCTGGGATTAAAGGCGTGCACCACCACCGCCCAGCTTTCTCTATGGCTTGCTAATAGCTCTGACCGCCGGGCAACTTTATTTATTAACATACAAATAAAATCACATTTCAGTACAAATAAAATATCACCATAATGCTTAGGTGTGACTAAGGTTAAATGGATACCTGCCCTAGATGTAGGTAGGACCAGGCCACACTTTTAAAGCATCCTTGCCTCCTCTTCATTCTGCTTTCCTCTCTGCCTGGGATCTGACGTTTCTATTTCTCCTTCTTCATATCTCATTCCCACAACCCTGTGGGCAGACATGGAGACAGGGACTCAGAGAGGTCTGATAACTTGTCCCGGGTGGCATAGCCAAATTGGCTCCCCAGTTTCAATCTTTGTACATGCAACCCTTGACTTGGGTCCTTGAATACATTGGCTAACTAAGGCTAACCAAGGTGGTTCTCAGCTCTACCTACATAGCACGTCCCGATACCAAATCAAAGCTGCACTGAAGCTGCCAGTGTATGCCCAATTCTGTAATTTTATTACAGTGTGTGTGGTCCTGTGCTTATGGTGTAAGCTGTGGAGCTATCAACAAGGAAAGTCTCAGAAACTCTCAGAGCCAAGAGGATCTCAGGAGAGTCAACAACCCAGTGTGACTCAAAATCTCAGAACGGAAGCTCAAACCCAAAATGTTCCAGTATCCAAACCTTGCATGACCTACAGGATACCACAGATGGAGATTCCACACCTGACCACATGTGACAGGTCACGGTGAAAACTCAAGGGCACTGTAGCTGAGCAGGGCGTCACACACCCATGCTACCTGTCTTTAGGAGACTGCATCAGGAAGACTGTAAGCACGGGCCAGCCTCGGCCACAAGTATAAACTTTCCTCTAAACAAAAGAAAAGCCATATATAAAATGGCCTTCAGATAATGTGTATGCAGCATAATTGAGTTTTGTGTTTAGACTAGAGTCAATTCCCCAGGCATTATGTATACACCAATAATCCAAATCTGAGAAGAAAATGCAAAGTCTGGAACAGTAGCTAGGGTAATTAAAGTGCTTGCTAACCAGTGTAATTGCCAGATGGGCGTGGAATCCCTTCTATAAATCCATCTTCAGAAAGTAAAGACAAGAGGATCTCCAAAGCAAGCGAACGTTGGAAACTCGTCATACTGATGAGCTCTGGGTTTTATTGAGAGACCCTGCCTCAATAAATAAGGTGAAAGAGCAATTGGAGGATGATTTCCAACATCCATCTTGGGCTTCCACATGCACACACAAAATTTCCTCTTAATTAAGACAGGCTATCCTAGAGAAAGGGTCTTTAAGAAGGTGCTGAGAGGAGGCTCACTAACAAAAAGGAAATAAACAATTCAAAAGGCTTGAGAAGTCCCTGAAACTTGGTAGATTCACAGGGCTCCTCTTCCTTTATAGAAGCAGTGGGGACTGCTGAGGAAAGGAGACTCCCTGACCTTTCAAGCTGCCCACAAGGCATGTAGGGAGCCAGTTTACATGAGTCCTCACCCATGCTTACCCATATCCAGTAAACACATTGGTCCACCAAGTCAGACTTTGGTGTTGGTGTTACTCTGGTCCGCTGTCAGTTCCCTATCTGGGGTGAGTAGACACTCATTTTACATCTCTCCAGGAAGAGGGTCACACAAGAGTTGCAGTACTAGGGAGGCTGAGACAGGAAGACTGGGGATGTCACAGCTGTGACAATTAGGAACTCGGTAGCTCTGCTTACTGGTCCTGAGCCCATATAAGCTGGGCCTTCCTACCAGCCAGCTCCAGAGGGAAGAGGAGCTCACAGGACCCTACCGCCTACAACTGAGCTGTTAGAAACTAACAGAGTCCAGGAGAACAGTGTAGGGGAGGAATCGTAGCCAGTGTGTCCCACGTGTAAGCCCATTGGGTTCTGATAGTTAGTTCCAAACTCAGGTTCACACAGATGCCTCTAGTTAAACTCTGTGGGACACTAAATAAACCAAAAGTCAATGCTTACAAGAAAGAGATTTGTAAGGAAGGAGTAGGTACTGCCAGGGCTTGGGGAGACATAAGGGCGAGTCGGTGTGTGAGTAACCAGAATACACTATATGTACATGTATGGAATTGTCAAAAAATTATTAATGAAAAACATCAGAGCAATCAAGGAAGACACCTAATGTCAGTCTCTGACCTCTGCATGTATTTACACACACACACACACACACACAAACACAAACTACACACTTGAAAACAAATTATATTCTTTGAAAAACAAAGCACACCCAAAGGCCACATAGCATATGTTCCTATTTCTGTGAACTGTCCAGAACAGGTCCATCCATAAACACAGGAAACAGACTGGTGGCAGCTTGGGGCCAGGGGAGACCAGTGGGAGCGATGTTAAAGGGGTGGAATTTTCTTATGGTCATAAACTTCTTCTGTAACTAGATAGAGTGATAGTTACCCAACATGGTGAACCATACTAGGTGAGGTAACAATACCAAACTCATGCTCTTTGGAATTATCATTGCATATGACATGAATCTCCCCTCAATAAAACAAAAATCTAGTGACTAAAGAAGAAAGCACTTGACATTTAAGACAAATATTTCTATGCAATGTTTTTCCAAGATTGGTTTATTT
This sequence comes from Peromyscus eremicus, assembly GCF_949786415.1. Classification (NCBI taxonomy): domain Eukaryota; kingdom Metazoa; phylum Chordata; class Mammalia; order Rodentia; family Cricetidae; genus Peromyscus; species Peromyscus eremicus. The sequence goes on along the minus strand of NW_026734286.1, from coordinate 4,693,645 downwards.
TCAATTAAGTGTAGAAGGCAAGAGAGGTATATGTGGTGAGTGTACTGCCTGCATAGGACGGAAGGGTATCGGATCCTCTGGGCTACAGTTACAGGATAGTGAACTGCCAGAGCTAGGTGCTGGGAACCAAACTCCAGTCCTCTGCAAGGGCTGTGCAGGTTTTTAAGAGCTGTGCCCCCTCTCCAGGCCCCTCAATACAGTGTCTTAAATGCTGAACCCTTGACCTACCAAACCCCCTGTGTTAACCAAAAACATCACCTAATAGCACATTCAGTATTAGACACTACATATAAAGGATGACAAAATAACCACACTGTGCACAATGTCACCATGTGAACTGTAGTAAGGTTCCTGGTTTTTCCTTCTGCCTCAGCCACCTGTGTGACTTGGCTCAAAAATATTACTGATTCTGTCAACACTTGGGTATTTTGATGGTTTTATTAACAGTCATAGTAGTAGTGTTTATGTGGGAGGGTGTCAGTTACTAACATTGTAGTGCTATTAGCAAATGACTGGGTTTGGGCCTTCCTGACATCTTGCATACTAGATAAATACTTCATTCCTGTTCTCACCGATAATTCTTTCCTCCCAATAGGTTAAGGATAGTGGAATTCTTTGCAGATATGCAAGGGGCTCAAAGTGGCTGTTAATGTGCGGCCGCACAGGCCTTTGAGCCCAAGTCCATGACCCGCTATGATCCAATCAGTCTCCGGCTCCAGCTCTCTCCCGGCGCTCTGTCCCCTGGTGACTGTACGCCTTCCTCTGGGGTGGGCCTGAGCACTAAACAGGAGCCTGAGATGGAAGAATCCAGGCTAATTCCTCTGTGGGAAGTACTCCCTACCAATTAATTGGGGCAGAACTAGCCTAAGGCATCCCCGAAGCCCCAAGAGTCATTAAGGGAAAGGAGGGTCTCATTATGGGCGGGCTGCTTCCCTGCTGTTCCCAGAACCCCGGAGTGGAGGTCTTCCTCTCTGACTCCCGCAGCCTCGCTTCCCTAGCCAGCGCAGCTGGATATGCAGGGGGAAGGTCTGAGAGTAGAAAGATAATTTTAATGGAAGAAAAAAGGAGTGGACTATCAGAAACCACACACACACCCAGTTCAGTCTGCATTTTTTTATTCACATTTTATTCCGATTACTTGACATATGTCAGTTCTTGGAAACTACAGCATTTTTTTTCTCTTGGTAGTTATGTGATAGTATTATGGTGATACTAATCATTTATTACATTTCACATTTTCATATGCTTTATATTACAAAGTTAGCTTTATCTACTTCATACTAAACTGAATCCTTATAAACCCTTCCCTGTTTTTGAGACATATATTTTGAAAATAATAGCAAGTAAAGCCTTCTATCTTAAGTTTAGATCTCATCAAATTATTTCTTTACAATCCATGTATACAGTGATGAGTTTTCTCAACCACGAGTCATTTTCCTGTCTTTAGCTTCTTGTACTTATTCGAAGAATTCATTTTAAAGGGGGTGCATAAAGTTGGGAGGGAGACAGAGTGGGAGGAGGAAGTCGGAGGGCAGTGGTGGTGGGTGAATAGGATCAAAATACATTGTATAAATTATAAAATGTTCAAAGAGTAAATAAATATTATCTTAAAAAATAAAAGGCACATATGTAGGTTGATGGATTTTTCTAGTAAATGAATTTATTAGGAATATCTAGAGCAGGTAAATCCACAAGGACAGAAAGCAGAATGGTGGTTACCTGTCAGGGGCTGTAATCGGGAAGGAAGGGTAACAGTGCAGACAGAGTCCCTTTGGGATAATAAAGAGCTAGGATTTTTTCCAGCAATTTATTTATTTTTTAAAATATGTTTTATTTTATTTTTATGTGCATTGGTGTTTTTGCCATGGGTGTCAGGGTCCCCTGAAACTGGAGTTACAGACAGGTGTAAGCTGCCCTGTGGGTGCTGGGAATTGAACTCGGGTCCTCTGGAAGAAGAGTCAGCACTTTTCACCCCCGAGCCATCTCTCCAGCCCATGATTTATTTTTTAATTATGTGTGTGAGTTTGTGCAACTCTCATGGGCTGAAGTTACAGGCAGTTGTGAGCTGAAATTCTGCTCTTTGACAAGATCAGAATGAGCCCCTAACTGCTGAGCCACTTCTCTGGCCCCCACAAGCCAGTACTTGAATTCGGTAGCTGCATAACAAGATGGTTATCATAAATGCCTGAAATATGGGGGTTTGTGTGTTTCTTTGCTCGGTTGGTTTTGACTTCTCTGAGACATGGTCTTCTTCCATATTCTGGACTGGCCTCACACTTACAGCAACCAGCCTCTTGGATGGTAGGATTATAGGTGTGAATCACTATGCCCAGCTGAATTGCATACTTTATAACAGTCAATTTTATCTTATGTATATTTTACACTTAAAAAAGCCAAAGCCTGATTTGACGGTGCATACCTTTAAGTTCAGCATGCATGAGGCAGAGGTAGTGGATCTCTGTCAGTTCAAGTCCACCCTGGTCTACATAGCAAGTTCCAGGCCCACCAAGGCAACATGGTGAGTCTTAAAAATAGATAGATAGATAGATAGATAGATAGATAGATAGATAGATAGATAGATAGATAGATAGATACCAATCTCAAGGGATGGCTCAAAGGATAATGGTACCTTCCATCAAACCAGCTTCATAAGTTCTCTTTCCTTCTCATGCATACTATGGCATACATGCAGGAATGAGAACACACATACACACACACACACACACACACACACACACACACACACACGAAATGGCTTTTTTAATTTCAGTCTCACTGTTTGATCAGAAAGAAACAAACAAAGAAATTAACTAAGGGCTGGAGGTGGAAGTCCAAGGTAGAGCTCCTGCCTGGGGTGTATATGATCCCGAGTTTGGTCTCCAGCAAGGACAGGCTGGGGTTCAAAGTACCAGTTATTGGAAGCAGAAAGGGAGCTAGCTACTGGGGAGGGGAGGGAGGGACCAGCAGAAGTGGAAGTGGTTAGCAGATGAGAATCACCAAGACAAATTATGTATGAAAATATCATTATGAAGTCCATGACTTTGTATGTTAATTTAAAAGAACTACTTAAAAAGAGAAAATTCCTAATTTAGCAAGAACTCGAGTTTTTAAAAATCCTTTTTCTAAGTGGACATAGTACCAAACTCCCTTCTAAACAGCCATCTCCACACCACAGAACAGCATCTCTCAGATGTCAAGAGAAGCTGCTTTGTGCCGTGTATGGAGACTAACACAGTTGCTCACAACAGATCCAAGCACACTGAGTAAGTTTCTGTGGCATGTTCAGCCACAAGTGGACCATCTACATCACACTCCTGCCTTCCCATCATGGAAGAAGATGTAGAAAGACTGTAAGAGCCAGAGGTTAGGAAGGACCTGGGCCAATGGTGACTTCTGCACACAGCAAGACCACTGCATCCATGAACTCACAGGATCTGTCATTACCTGCACAAGAAACCAGTCAGCATTCCAGAACGGATGTGAATGGGCACACAAGCCCCCACGCCCAGCTGAGGGGCGTCAGACGGCTGAAGGCTGCTAGAGGAGTAAGAGTCAGTTTTCCTGAGGGATGTGATCTCAGGTAGGTTGGCCGACCAGGCTCTAGTGAATGGCCCCACACCCATGCACTTAAAAGCAGCACTAACTGGACTCAGTGGGATATAAAATGAGAGCATGAAGTTGGGATGGTGACCTAAGGGATGGCCTGGAACTAATTGGAGGCAGTGTGAGAGGTGAATTTGATCAAAATATATTGTATGCATATATGAAATTCTCACAAAATAAATAAAAATATTTAAATCATATTTTATGTGATAAGAACACAATGTTATCTAGGTAAGCTTTAAAAATTAAAAATTTTAAAAGATAAATGTCCTTCCAGCTCATTATTATTTATTCAACATTTTTTAATATTTTTATTTTTATTTTATGCACATTTTGCCTCCATGTGTGTCTGTGCACCATTTGTGTACCAAGTGGCCCAGGATGTTGATTCTCCTGGAACTGAAGTTACAGATAGTTGTGAGCCACAATGTGGGTACTGTTGTAGAACAATCTTTTTGTACACTGTAAAGATGTGTTGCTCTCATTGGTTTAATAAAGAGCTAAATAGCCAATAGCTAGACAGGAAGATATTAGGCGTCTTGCAGACATGGAGAGAGCTCTCTGGAATGAAGAAGGGTGGAGTCGCCAGGAGAAGCAAGATGAACATGCTGTGTTGAAAAAAGGTACTGAGGGCTGGAGAGATGGCTCAGAGGTTAAGGGCACTGGCAGCTCTTCCAGAGGTCCTGAGTTCAATTCCCAGCAACCACATGGTGGCTCACAACTATCCATAATGAGATCTGGTACCTTCTTCTGGTGTGCAGACAGAACACTGTATAGACAATAAATAAATCAAATATTTTAAAAAAAAGAAAAGAAAAGAAAAGAAAAGAAAGAAGAAAAAAAGGTACTGAGCCACATGGTAGAATGCAGATAAGAAACATGGGGTCGGGCAGTGGTGGCGCATGCCTTTAATCCCAGCACTTGGGAGGCAGAGCCAGGCAGATCTCTGTGAGTTCAAGGCCAGCCTACTCTACAGAGCAACATACAGGAAAGGCACCAAAACTACACAGAGAAACCCTGTCTCGAAAAACCAAAAAAAAAAAAAGAAAGAAAGAAAGAAAGAAAGAAAGAAAGAAAGAAAGAAAGAAAGAAAGAGAGAGAGAGAGAAAGAGAGAGAGAAAGAAATATGGGTTAATATAAGTTGTAAGAGCTAGTTAGTAACAAGTCTAAGCTATTGACTGAGCATTTGTAATTAATGTAAGTCTCTGTGTGGTTATTTGGGAGCTGGCAGGCAGGACATAAAAGGCCCCCTGCAGGGTACTGGGAACCAAACCTGGCTCCTCTGAAAGAGCAACCAGTGTTCTTAACTGCTGAGCCATCTCTCTAGTCCTTACTTAACATTTATTATCTTCTACTTTGTACTAGGTATGGTGACCTACAACTTTAATCTCAGAACTCAAGAGACAGAGACAGGCATATCTCTGTCAGTTCAAAGTCAACCTGGTCTATATAATGAGTTTCAGACTAGTTGGGGCTACATGGTCATACCCTGTCTCAAAAAAAATAATAATAATAAAACAAAATAAAACCATCTACTTTGGCATCATACTAAGACAAGAAGCCTCATCCAGCCTGATCTTACAGCTGAGTGGTCATGAGAAACAGTACTGGAGAGCTTCCATGGCTTGCAAGGACCCTCCATCCATCTTCGCCTGCACTATATCCAGGCACATTGGTCCTCATGGACTATGCCAACTGGCTCCATGATCGTCTGGCTTCTCCTGGGTTCAAACCATGGGAAGTGCAGAAGGTTGAAGGGATAGAAGAAAATGAAGTTATTGCCTTGGACCCCTCTTCTCATGCTCCCAGCAGATACACCCCTCTCCCAGCTCCCCTCCCAGGTCTCCCTCACCACCTCCATACCCACCCAACTTCATGCTCTCTCTTTGTTGTTGTTATTGTTTTTTAAATCAATCGAGTCCAAATTGTGTTCCCCAAATATTCTCGAACGCAGAGCCTGCCTTGGTGTGTGATCTGCCAATCCTTGAAGAAAATGGATTTCCCCTCTCCCTGCAGCTACCAAATCCCAATAACTTCTCAGTTAGGAGTGGAATCTGTGCCCAGGTCCCTCCTTCCACCCCCATGTTGAGACGTTGTCCGGCTTGAGCTCGTGCAGGTCCCGTGTGTGGTCATAACTACTGAGAGCCCAGATGTGCAGCTGCCCCGCTGTACTCTTGCCAGCTGCCTGGGGCTGGCCGACTTAAGAACTGGGCTTTAATTACTACTTCTCCAGGCAGAGTCAGGAGTCAAATTAATGCGCTTAGTTAAAGCAGCCTACAACCTTCAGTGAATTCTACAGGGTGCTTCTCTGGCCTTTGGATGCCCAGTAAAAGCTCAGAATTGCATCAAGCCAGATGGTATCATGTCATATGAGGAGCAAGCACATGGCACAAAGAGCAGACAGACTACCACAAGTTGTCTTCTGACCTACACACACACACACACACACACACACACACACACACACGCATGCGCGCACACACACATACACACAGTTGCACATGCATGCTTACACACATACAAATTCACAAAATAAATAAAATGTATTTTTTAAATCCTCATTTAAAAAAAACTGGACATAGGCTGCACATGCTTGTAATCCCAGCATCGGTGGGCGGGGGTCCAGAGACAAGAGGACCCCAAGAAACCATTGGCCTCACTGAAGTGGTAAGCTCCAGGTTTGG